>NC_044053.1:6635208-6727708 GCF_902167405.1 Gadus morhua
TGTGTGTGAGTGTACAGGTGTGTATGTGTTTTGGTGTGTGTATGTGTGTGTGTGAGGGAGGGGGGGGGGGGGGGGGGCATCACCCCGGCCTTCCGCAACAAGAATGCCAGTGTCACGGTGGGGGTGGCGTGGAGGAGGAATGTGCTTCACAATCCCAACACTGTAGGGTCTGGGGCATGGCCATTTCTCCCCCTATTTATGTTAGCCTGCTGCTTCCTCTTCCTCAATCACTGGCTGTTTTCTCCCTACTCAGAGCGTCACTGTAGACATGAAAACGGAGGCCCTCACTCTCATTTGTGGCCTGCAATCTTATGGCCATCGTTGTCGGTGGCCAGAAGACCTCAAGTTTCTGTTTGTATGTGTGGTTGTGTGTTGTGACTTGTGACTGAAGTGTTGAATTGACTGAAGTGTGTGTGTGTGTGTGTGTGTGTGTGCGTGTGTGCGTGTGTGCGTGCGTGCGTGCGTGCGTGTGTTGGTGTTTGTGTGTGGGGCTGTGTGCGTGCGTGTTTGTATGTGTCTTGTGTCATGACGGAATTATTTGGCGCCTTCAACAAATGTATAATTTCCCTCCCGTTTTTTTACAGACAATGTAAAATCACTTCAGAGGACAAGTTATGCCTTATTAGATAAAGCATTTATAGAATTCTTTCTGAAACATTTCAAGGCTGTAAATTCCTCAAGTAGGCTACCATTGCAGAAGTAATTTATTTACGCTTCAAAGTTGCAGTTATTCTGAAGTGCGATCTGTTAATGTTATGGAAAGTTTTGTTAGTTGCATGAAGAGAAAGGTCAGGTCTTTTGAAAATGGCTAGGGCAACCTCTGAGGTAGGATTTCTATGTAATGCATTTTGTAAAAAGCACTTACAATATCACCTTCATAATTTCCATATTAACTTCCAGAAACGTTCCAGCTGAAATCCACTGTTGAGAATGAATGATGTCTCTCTATAAACATCTCATTCTGCCGTCTCTGTCTATCAATCCATCCATCCATCCTCTGTCTGTCTGCCTGTCTGTCCGTCTATCTATCCATCCTCTGTCTGCCTGTCTTTCTGTCTGTCTGCCCACTAGTGGTGCAACAGTTCACGGGTAACCCGTACGGATCACCCCTCACGGTTCGGGACGCAAGTGATCCGCGGATCGGCTGATAAAAAAAAAAGACGAAAAATAGTTGTGCGTTCACGTGATCAGCGCATGTTTAACGGACAATTCCGGTATTTAGCCCATTGAGCCCCCTTTCTGGTTTATCTAGGATGAAATATAGTGGTTGACACACCGAAATGTTGACGATTGGTCCTGTCTCAGGTATTTGGCTCATTTCGATTCACCCCTGTCTTCTTCAGAATGGCTGGCTTTGGGCATTCACAAACCTGTCCTTAAAGCAACCCTCAACGTTCGTTTTCAGAACTGTGCCACTCACCGAATGGTTAGTGGTTAATTGATGTTCCTTATCAAGTATCGTAGCGAAATACAGTTTCTGTCGTGTTTTATTTTGGCGTTTCGTGAATCCCATTGAAACAGAAACCGGACCGGAAGCGGAAATGGACTGTTTATGTTTGGTTGTATTCTTTTCGCCCGGTTCTCTGTGCTTCCTTTGGACACCGTTTAAGGTTGCTTTTTATTTACTATCCATGTTCAAAAGAAGGAATAATGCCTATTTGTTGTTGTTGAAGCGAAAAATGATCCGACCCGTGTCTCAAAAACCGTGACACGATCCGACCCGTGAGTTTTGTGGTCCGTTGCACCCCCACAGCCCACCGTCCATCTCGATATCGACCTACGTAAGACTTTCTATTCAGGACTGCACACTGCAAAAGCTGCGGCTCGGCGGCTGAACGGAAAAAAGAAACAGCATCAGCTGTGCTGGTGCTCAGGCTGTTAATAACCTCCTTTCAACGTTCGGGGACTGTGACCCCCTCACATCCGGCCCCCCGCCCTGCCTCCACTACCCGACCCCTCTAATGCACGCCCCCCCCCCCCCCCCCCCCCCCCCCCACAGAGATGGACGTGCCGGGCGCGCTGGACGCCGTGGCCAGGCAGGTGAACCAGACGGTACGCCGCCGGCGCCACGCCGGGGAGGAGGACTACAACATCGAGGTGCTCCTGGGTGTGGACGACTCGGTGGTCCGCTTCCACGGCAAGGAGCACGTGCAGAACTACCTCCTGACGCTCATGAACATTGTGAGTGGACGCACCGCCCTCCCTCCCTCCCTCCCTCCCTCCCTCCCTCCCTCCCTCCCTCCCTCCCTCCCTCCCTCCCTCCCTCCCTCCCTCCCTTCTTCCCACCCTCCTTTCCCCTCCCATCTTTCCTCCCTCCCTCCCTCCGTCTCTCCTCCCTCCGTCCCTCCCTCCCTCCCTCCCTCCCTCCCTCCCTCCCTCCCTCTTTCCCTCCCTCCCTCCCTCTTTCCCTCCCTCCCTCCCTCTTTCCCTCCCTCCCTCCCTCCCTCCCTCCCTCTTTCCCTCCCTCCCTCCCTCTTTCCCTCCCTCCCTCCCTCCCTCCCTCTTTCCCTCCCTCACTCCCTCCCTCCCTCCCTCTTTCCCTCCCTCCCTCCCTCCCTCCCTCCCTCCCTCCCTCCCTCTTTCCCTGCCACCCTCCATCCCCAGGGCTGTAAGCGGGGAGGGTGTCATTGAGGATGTTGAGGTGACACGTGGGGTGAGGCCTGTGAAAGGCAGCGTTGACTTTTCTCCGTCGCTGCGCTTCACCTTTCTCCCGGACTCCTCTCTGTGCTGTTGAAAGTCAGTCAGTCAGTCATGTCGCGTCTCCTCGTATCGGGGGTCTTCATTGGCAATGGCGTGCCATGCAGGTGTGAGTATTTCATCAGCAGACTGGAGACCTGTGTCACGCCTTAGCTGATCTATGAATCTCATCCTTTGACTTTTCTGTGATCTTTGGGTTCCCAGAGGACAAGGTGACGAGCCGATGTCCTGATAGTTGCAGTTGCCTTTTATGTATTTTGCACGACAGTTGCGGTAGCTTTCCTTGCAACCTCTCATTTCGTACACGCCGGTACATGTGATGTTGCAAGAGGACCGATGTACCCCCCTGCGTCTGACATTCCCTTCAAGCTACAGAGGTACACAGGTGCTTCCACTCAAAGAACACGGGGCCGATAGATCCTCCAGACATGGCCGCCGCGCCGCATGATGCACGCCAGGGACATGAATAGCCGTCTGAGGCAGTGGCTCCATGGCTGCTCCTTTATCAAGTTCCTTCATCATCATCATCATCATCATCATCATCATCATCTTCATCATCATCATCATCATCATCCCCTTGTAAACAATATAGCCTTGTTTTTCCTTCCGCACAAACCATGAAATAGTTAAAAAAAAAAGTATGAGACCAAAATATAATTAGGAGATGTCAGCGGGAGAGAAGAGCGAGCAGTCAGATGGCGTAGGTCTTTGTTATGTAAACAGAGAGTTCTGCCTTTAATCCACCGTCGGGGCTGTGTGTTGTATTCTCCAGGGAGACGAGCCTCTGTGGAGAGTCTGTGTGCATTCATTGCGCCGCCGCCGAATTTGAACAAAGATTGGGAGGCATAGAGACACACACTTGGTCCAATCTTTTCATGCTGTCTTTGTAAAGTAGAGCCTGCATGGGGGACATCCGCTGTTGCTTCTCTGCAAATACTCCCTGAACGATCAAAGCCTGGCTGGCTTTGATCTTCACTAAGAAGCCACATTCTCCAACACGCTTCAGGTCACGGATATCCACAGAGTGTCCAGCGTAGTGTAAGGCAATCGAGTGAGGCGTGTCTTGGCACCTACAGTACAAACTAGAAAATGCATTTCCTGTAGAAAATGCGGTGAGTGCTCTAGTGCATAGTGAGGTTGAGAACATGTTTTAGTAAAGCCACAAAGTTTACGACGTAAAGGCCTAAATGGCTTTAATCAAGTAAAGGGATTTTACTTGATTTACCCCCCCCCCCCCCCCCCCAATAAAGAGAGAGAGAGAGAGAGAGAGAGAGAGAGAGAGAGAGAGAGAGAGAGAGAGAGAGAGAGAGAGAGAGAGAGAGAGAGAGAGAGAGAGAGAGAGAGAGAGGGGGAGAGGGGGAGAGAGAGAGGGAGGAGTTGAGGAAGAAATGGTTGGAAAAATGGTTCGTGCCCCGGCCGCGGCACCCTGCGGCACGGGCACCGTGACCTTGGTCACCGCAACCACTCCCGCGTCCCCCGCCATGCCCCGTGAACGAATGAATGAATGGCCCGGGAACCACGGGCACCACGGCCCGGGCAACGCGGACTCACGAAAACAAATCGCACTCAGAGGCCTAATAAGGCCTACATGTTTTGTATTTGAAATGCAACAGTCTTTTCGCGGAGACTACGCTCAGAGCAGCTGGAACTGAACAAGAGGAAGGACTATGGGCTATGAAACAAAATTTGATCAGTGTTACTATAGTGATCATGACGATAGCTGATGTACCGGGAGTCCGGGCGTGTGCAGGACCGAACCGCGCTGTATTACCACTGTTCCACTGCGCATAGACAGTAAAAAGTCGCTGAGACGGTAGAGGGGTTAGACACCAATAAATGAAAATAGGCTATTTATTTCAGGTAGCCTATTTTTCCCCCCCCAAAAAAAAAAGAAAAGTTTAATATCTCCCCCCAAAAATGTAATCACGTTCCCAGCGCCCCCCTAGGTTGTGCGAACGCCCCCGTTGAGAAACCATGGTCTAAATGGAGTACACAATGTGCATGTAAACATGCACCCCATTTAAAAAAATACAAATGGTTGGAAACAAATAAAGTGAAGACTTAAACAAATAGCTAATATGATCAGATCAAATCAGATCAGATTCGAGATAGCTGTGCTACTGTGTGTGTGTGTGTGTGTGTGTGTGTGTGTGTGTGTGTGTGTGTGTGTGTGTGTGTGTGTGTGTGTGTGTGTGTGTGTGTGTTAGTAATTAATTGTGAGTTGCCAGATCGATTGGCAATTTTCCAGCCCAACTATGGACAAGAACCTGCCCAATCAACCAAATACCGAGCTCGACAAATATTTCATGAATCAAATCTCCTTACGACTGGCGCAGAGGTTTGAGTGACAGGTCTGATTGCTTCTCTCATCTACCTAGCCACACATTCTTGGGAAATTATTTGGGAAAGAACAGCTGATACAGCGGTAATAAGTTGTGCTTTTAAATCAATGCATCTGCAAACACCGTACAGCAAACACATATTTTCTTGAAATTCATGTGCATCTGCCTCATCGGAGACTGCAGACGCGCTGTCAAAACATCAACTCGTCAGATTCAAATGCGCTCATGGCTTAAAGGGGATGGGAGCTGGCACTCTCATTGGCTTATTGCACGTTACGCCCAAACCACACCTACGGGCAATTATGCTACTTCAGACCAACCCTTTTTAGATTTGCGCCGTGCGCCGTAAAAATAGCAACATCGCCATAGAACCGCCCACAAAGCTACTGTCGCTTGGCGCTTCTCACTTGCGTTTCAGACCGTTAAAAGAGGGCCCTTGATGTTTTTGTTGGGAATCTTACCAGGGGCCATAATATCTCAATAACAGTTCTATATATTGATTACCTAAGTTGTCTTTCAGTTCAATTCAAATTAAATTCAAACCCAAACATTAAACGACACAGACAGCGGGCACACAAACACAGTTATCTTTGCCGTTGCCATGACGGTAGTGCACCATGTTGTCATCCAGTAGGGGTCCCTGCCTGCCTGGAGGGCCTTCAGGTGACTGGTGTTTGCATGTTGCTGGTCTGTGTTTGCAGCAAGACAAGCTCTGTTTCTGGGCAACGTTCACAGCAGGTGGGCGCCTGCAGGGGTCAGAAAGCATAGATAACAGATTGACAACGTTGTCGTTGATCGTTGTCATAATGTAATGATTTGGATTCACCCCCTTATTTTCTTTAGCGGATAGACCCGGCTTTTCTATCAGATATATTTAATCAAAAATATTTGATATGGGCCCGTACAATATTTGGCCATTGGACATCCTTTTCTGGAATAACATAAGTGACATCACCTGGAAAGCCATGCCACATACACATCCCCTCGCATTAGGATTATAATAGGGCATTTATAGATTTTCCAAGATATATGTACTACTTAATGTCTCTCTCTCTCTCTCTCTCTCTCTCTCTCTCTCTCTCTCTCTCTCTCTCTCTCTCTCTCTCTCTCTCTCTCTCTCTTAGTACAGTGAGTTATTCAGCATTATTATACAAAGAACATTGTCAGATTAGGAAAAACTTGCTCAAATCTTTTCTGTTTCTCTCTCTCTTGTGCACTCTCTTTTTATTTTCTTTCTCTGTCTCTACCTACCTCTACCCCGCTCTCTCTCTTTTTTCTTTCTCTGTCTCTATCTCCTTCTACACCACACTCTCTCGTTGGTAAGGAGCTCCTTACAAGCACAGTACAGAACAGTAACAG
Organism: Gadus morhua; assembly: GCF_902167405.1. NCBI lineage: Eukaryota > Metazoa > Chordata > Actinopteri > Gadiformes > Gadidae > Gadus > Gadus morhua. The sequence continues at coordinate 6,641,607 of NC_044053.1, forward strand.
TCACAGAAGGTTCTGAATACATAGAACATATAAAATATATCTATAATGACTTCACACATGTACAGCTGAGGAGAGAGAGAGAGAGAGAGAGAGAGAGAGAGAGAGAGAGAGGGAGAGGGAGAGGGAGAGGGAGAGGGAGAGGGAGAGGGAGAGGGAGAGAGAGAGAGAGGGGAAGCGAGAGAGAGAAAAAGACGGACAGAGAAGGAGAGAGAGTAGAGTAGTATTTATCTTTAGTCTCTCTCTCTCTCTCTCTCTCTCTCTCTCTCTCTCTCTCTCTCTCTCTCTCTCTCTCTCTCTCTCTGTGGTTTTGTCTTATGCTGTTTTCCCCCTCCCTGCCAGAGCCCGGCCTCTGACCCCCACTGCTAGTTGAAACCCCTTTTCCCTGCCCTCAGGTCCCTCTCTGATGGAGCCCTGTCTCTGAACGGATAGGTTTCACCTTCACCCCCCTCCCTGCCACCCATCTGTCTCTATCCCCCCACGACTCTGGAGGACTGGATCAAACAACGTGTGTGGATTCACCTTCACCCTGTTCTCTTCCCCCTCCCTGTCAGACGTCTGCCTCTAACCCCCTTTTGTTCTTAAGCAATTGATTACCGGCACAACTGAGGGGTCGGTATTAGCATCAAAGGGCCCTTCTTTTGTCTTACAGCCCAGCAACAGATCCGTCTCTGACCCCCACTTTTAGTTGATGTATGTGTATTAACCTTGATTCTTTTATTAATCCCCCTCCCTGCCAAACATTGGCACTAATCCCACTCCCTGCTTCCCGACACAGATCTCTCATCCCTCCACCAGCCTTGAGGAGTTGATCAAACACTTAATGCGTATTCACCTTCATCCTGTTCTTATCATCGTCCCTGTCAGACCTCTGTCTCCAACCCCAAATGGCCCTTCCCTTGTCTCACAGCCCCACGTCAGTTCCCCCTCAGACCAACAGATCAGGGGCCCATCTTGCCCAGGTTCCACACCCAGTCAAATGTTTAACCTAGAGAGGGTGTAGGTTTTGTGATTGGCTTGATTTGTATAACGGCCACCCAATAAGAATTAGTGGTTTGCGACTTTTTGTAATGTAATGATTGGAGGTAACTGAGAGCCCCGCCCTTGTCGAGGTTGATATGTTGTGTTTTGTGATGAATTGACACTAAGCATTGGAGAATAATAATGGTAGAGCATGCAGGATTAAGACGCAGAAAGGCATATTTCAGGTAACCACCGAAGGACAACTGGTGGTTGTTTCGAGTATCCTGCGTGAGCCCAGGAATAAAGTGTGGAACCAAGTATTTATCTTTAGTCTCTCTCTCTCTCTCTCTCTCTCTCTCTCTCTCTCTCTCTCTCTCTCTCTCTCTCTCTCTCTCTCTCTCTCTCTCTGTCTCTCTGTCTCTCTCTGTCTCTCTGTCTCTCTCTCTCTCTGTCTCTCTCCTTTTCTCCCGCTCTCTAAAACAATACCAAAATAATAATGGCAAACAATTACATAATAAAATAAAATACAATATAATACAAATTGTAATTTTTATATAGGCTACATTGAAAAAGTGTGGCTGTGCAATTTGATTAACATTTGTTTTTATCTCTTTGATACTTTTATTCTCTTACTGTGCATCTATCTCTTTTGCTCCCTTTTCCTATCTCTCTCTTCTTCCCCTATCTCTCTCTTTCTCACACTCTCTCTCGTCCTCTCTCTCCCCCCTGTGTTTCCTATGTCTGAACTCACACTGTACACTCCTACCACAGTATTCACGTACAGACGTTCTTCATTCCGGGTTGGCTGTGTGTTCTATTCTTAGTTAGGAATTACTCAGAAATGCCGTTGTCACCATTAAGGATGAACTACTAACTTGGATGAGGATATTCATCTTCATGTGAGATTGATGACTTAATCACACCAAGCAGACCTTCAAAAATATGTTTTAATTAACAATTAATAACCGATGCCCCCAAGATCCTGTCATACACATTTTCTATTTTAGCTGTCCATTCTCCGTCTGGAGGACAGAAGGTGTCTATTTTAATTTGCTCTTATTTCAAGTCATTTTTTCAGTAATCATGCCCTCATAGCCCTTGCAAAAATAGCAAAATAGGGCCCTGAGAATGAATAAAACACACTATATTCAGAGTATGGAAACACAGGCATCAACATTGAATATCGTTTGATACGATTTGTTTTCCATTGGAGTCCATCTGAAAGGCTATTTTCCTTTCCTTCTGTGAAGTGGATAATGGTATTTGTTGAGAGTATCTACTATCACAAGCAATTGTGTGGCCATGAATACCCCTTTGACAATGAGCCATTACTTTTGACAAAGTAATGGCTGGCAATGTCCAATTGCTCTAAGTTTTACGCTGAGGTCCCAAATGTGCTTTAACTTCACTTGTTCCTGGCCCCTGGGAATTTCATAGTTTGACACCTTTGATTTGATTTTTCTTCAACTACAGTTTATATATACTCGAACAGTGGACATTGTTCAAATTAACTCTTTTCGAGTTTACCAGTGACCACTTTTGTCAATTTTCTGGTGTTTGATTGCTGCACATTCTGTGTTATCACAATTCCAGTATCGAAAAAAGTGACAGAAATTTGGACACTTGGACACAAGTTATTTCTATATTGTGTTTTTGTGTGTCTCAAGTAATTCCCCTAAAAACGAATTACATGTATTCAAAAGACCGCAATATAACCTAGTTTGGATAGTCGTTGTAGCCTACTATTGCTATTTACCTCAAGTTGCCTCAAGTCAAGATGCATTTAATCATGACTTGCACTAAAAAGGGTAAATGAGGCCATAGTTAAAGACTAACCAGTTCACTGGAACACATTTCGTTTGGTTTAGGGTTAAGGTTAGATATTCACAAAAAAATTTAATTTTTTTTTAATTCATGACAAGCTTGAATAGAAAAAAAGATAAATGAAATAATTAATATTGGTTAGAAAAACACTGCATACTACATTTGAATGTGCACAATGTCGTACTTTCTTTGCAACAGTGTATAGATGCCAACTATTTGTTGTTGTTTTTAGAGAAATTGCTTCTCTGGCCTTGGTTCTGTGTGATGATCTTCTTTCAATTTCTACTCAGATTGCTTTTTTCAGATAAAAACATTATTCAAACAAAATACATTTGCTTTACACCTTAAAAGAAAAACAAATTATATTTGGTGCGCGTTGTATACAGTCGGTGTTGATTAATCTTTCTATGGTACAAAACATACACAGGTTGACCAGTGTGTAGGTTCTCGTCACTCATTAGTGCAAGGACAACTTTTAAAGCACTTCATCCTATATGGGTCTGACAGCCATTATCCAGCTTCCCAGAGGGACTCATGGTTACCTGCACTTTCTGGACGTGACTTTGGCCTTTGGTCAACATTCAGAGTGCTTCTCAATGGGCTCCTAATATGCTTCAATGGCAATTAAGGAGAGTCCTCGTGATAGTGTCCATTAGATGCATAGAGTTACGGTTCATGCTGACCCCGGGAAATATACAAATGGAGTTTAGTTAAAGCTGATGTAGGTGAGATTGAAGAGCTATTATTTCACAATAATTTATTATAAATGAAGTCGTAATCCATCAACTACAAGTGAATGAAATGCACTGTGAGAATATCTGCTTCTAGTTGTCTGTGTCTGCCTCTCTGTGAGCCAATTCTGATTTTAGAAAGCTCCCGGCCCAATCACAGGTGGGTGAAACGCAATACTTCTCAATGGCAGAAACGTAGGTTGACCAGTGTGTAGGTTCTCGTCACTCATTAGTGCAAGGACAACTTTTAAAGCACTTCATCCTATATGGGTCTGACAGCCATTATCCAGCTTCCCAGAGGGACTCATGGTTACCTGCACTTTCTGGACGTGACTTTGGCCTTTGGTCAACATTCAGAGTGCTTCTCAATGGGCTCCTAATATGCTTCAATGGCAATTAAGGAGAGTCCTCGTGATAGTGTCCATTAGATGCATAGAGTTACGGTTCATGCTGACCCCGGGAAATATACAAATGGAGTTTAGTTAAAGCTGATGTAGGTGAGATTGAAGAGCTATTCTTTCACAATAATTTATTATAAATGAAGTCGTAATCCATCAACTACAAGTGAATGAAATGCACTGTGAGAATATCTGCTTCTAGTTGTCTGTGTCTGCCTCTCTGTGAGCCAATTCTGATTTTAGAAAGCTCCCGGCCCAATCACAGGTGGGTGAAACGCAATACTTCTCAATGGCAGAAACGTAGGGAGGGACAGAGCAGAGAGGGAAAGTTTTTAGTTGCTTTAATTTACTTGCTATAAGTTTTAGTTTACTTGCTATTTTCTGCTCTCTCATGACAACCCCCAAATCAAAACCACATCAGCTTTAAAGATCCCATATCTTTGCTATCTCTTGCTTTTTTTAGGGTTAATAATTGCATTTGGGGGTAGAATACTACTAGAATAGGGTTACATGTCTGTATGTTAAAAATACCCCTTGTTATTCTCACACTGTTCATTACTACAAATCCAATATTTCGGCATCTTTCAAAAACGTTCTGTTTAGTATCATGTCACTTTAAGGCCCCCCTCCCGATAAGCCCAGTCTGCTTTGATTGGTCAGTGCGCCCACTCTATTGCGATTGGTCGAACACTTTGCACGTGTGTCGGCAAATTCCCGCCCCCGAGAAATTGTAAACATTGCGGGTAGCCGGGAGGCTCGACTTCTGCACTTCAGCACATTCAACAGTCTGACGTCACACTATTACGGAAGTAAAGTTGGAGCACAAATTTGCTGTTTCACAAACTTATTCAGGGGCATTCTCGGTGGGGGCGAATACTCCCCCTGGCTCGGGCTTGAATCATTTATTTGTTTTAAACATACGCGATATAACCGTCTAAAGCAAAGGGAAATGTCGCAAAAGCACACCCCTTTAAATATACACTGATCTGTATAAAGGACTTTTTGTTATACCATACCCCTTCATGAACTAAACATTGTGATGAGCTGTGTGTGAGGAGAAAGGGAACTTGTGGTATAGTTCTAGCATAATTTCCATTGAGTGGCGGTGGTTGTTGTGCTGTATGTTTCCAGACACAACACAGACTTGCATGCATGTCGGCCCTCATGAAGTCGCAAACCAAAGCCATTTCTTTGTGTTGTTTAGGTAGCGCCATCACCTCATTACAGCATTGAATATCATTATGGATTCATTCCCTTATTAAGACTTTTCATTGTTAAAGATGACAGCCCCCTTCATGCTCATCACCAGAAATGGGGCGGATGGTGGTATAAGTTTGTATCCGGCTATCTTTCTACAGTGGGGCTAAAAAGCATCAGTCTTTGTTCACTGACAGTGGATTTCTACATCAACCAAATGTAACATTAAAGTGATGGACAAGATACAACATAAATATGTAATGTACTTCTGGTTATATTGTTAAGGGTTATCAAGGTGTATGTTTGAAAAGGAGGTTGTTTGTAATCCATCACATTCTCATGTCTTTTCATTCTGTTGTTTTCGTAGCCAGGCAGGTTACCCATTACCGTCACACTCCAAGCCAGGCCACTACTGACAGCATTTTAGACTTTTAGGAACAACAAATGACACACAACAGTGGGAGGGGGATTCAGAGAACACTCCAACAACCACACACCTTAGCGGACATTGAGATGTAGCACTACATCAATAGAGCTTTGTTCACACTACTAAAATATATTGGGTAGGTTTCTATTGAACACATCGCTCTGGGATATTTTATTGTGTTTTTTACGGGATTTTTACGGGTTTCAATTCTGTTTTGTTTCACTTCAAGGGTTATATAAATACAGATCGACTAATTATTTGATTGTAAGAGGATGAGGATATACAAGTCAGTTCAGTAGACAAGCTAGTTCAGGTCCAAGAAGGTAAGTAATCTCCCTCATGTATTGGCAGACTCTTGTACATGGCAGCTTTGTTTGCTCTTCTTTGTTCTAGCAATGATATTGCTTAAATAATTCACAGCTGTACACTGGTTCAGTGGCCAATTTCTTTGTGTGTGTGTTTGGCTGTTTGAGTACGTGTGTTTGCGTTGTAGCAAGCATGCTTGTGAATTAATGTGTCAATATTGAGGTCAACCCTTTCTCTGAGCACAAAAGCTTTTCTGACTGTTGGTTTTTGACTTTGTTTCATTGTTTCCAGGAAGCAACCAGGGCTACCTGGTCTTCTTCTTATTGTGCTCACGTAGCTTCTGCCTAGTGGAACAATCCACCTCTATAATCCTATTCCTATCTCATTCTTTATTGTTTTCGATATTCACAGTCGTTGCTACAAGCAAATGTTTAATTCCAACTCGGTATTTGAATAAAAGTTGCTGTTGTATTTATCAACGGTGTGCAGTTTTATCTCAACAGTTTGGTTTTGGATACCAACTTTCTAAAAAAAAAAGTGGGATAGCCTATTTTGTTTATCAAACGGGGAAATAACCTCCATAACTACCATCTTAAAAACATGGATGTATTAAAGCAGGGGTCAGCAACTGGCGGCCTGCAGGCCATAATTGGCCCACCAGACATAATATCAGGCCCGCCAGATTATTCTGAAGTTATATGATTTTATTTTTTTCGTTTTTGAATATCGAATATCTATATCTGTTAGCTTGAATGTAAGGAGCCGGATACAGTGAACTTATTTTTCTTTCACAACCTAATTGTATCAAATCCTGCTACTACTCTCGGAAGGTTAGAGACACACTCGTCACGGTCACGCCGCGCGTAAGCTGTGAGGGGCTGAGCGGGAGTTATTGGAAACTATGCAATATTAAATGAAACAAACCCCCCTCTATAGGCCTATATACAACAACCATGGCGACCCGACATTACGTTTTTTTGTGTGTTACTGCACTTAGAGAAAGGCAGGAGCTGTTGACAAAAGTCCAAAAAAGGTTTAAGACGCCAAGCTTTGAGACTTTGCTGTTTAATGCAAGTAGAGTCTCTGATGAGGCTACTTCGCCTACAGCTCTTCTAACGGTGAGTTTGCTAGGAACAGAGGTTTGTGTGTGTGTTGCATTGTGTTGTGTTGTGTGAAGTGTTTTAGGAGTGGTTGGCTGCTTTTTTAAGTGAGCACTACTGCCCTCTCTCTAACATAAGGCCTTTCTACACTGCTAAGCCGGTTCGGTCGAGGCTTGGCAAACCCGACAATTTCACCGTCTTATCTCAAGTTTCCTGTGTAAAACCGAGGGTAAAATCCCCCGTTCGTCACGGCGCAGGCTTTCTTGGTTCACTGGAGAAGGCGGAGCTGCGCACAGAGTCCAGACCTCTTTAGAATAATTTGCATATTCCCGAATGTTTTTATTTTTTTATGAATGAAGACACCCACATGCAAGAATGAGTTCACGTCTGTAGGCTACAAACGCGATTAACTATGTACAACTGCAAAAACACGAACATATTCTTTTTTTTTGCTGATCACTTTTGGGCTAGGGACAGGTTAGGGTTTTTTATCCCGACAAAAGCCTCGTAAGGACAGTTCCTCTGCGTCTCTCTCATAGATCGCATCTCTCATAGATCCCATCTTTCAACGTCTTTGTTTAATATGACTGCATCACCTCCTCTCACATGATCAGCAGCTTGTGTACTTCACTTTCTCTCCAGTTAGAACTGCTCATGATGATATCGCTGGGTTGTCTCTGTGGAGACAGTGCAGCAACACCTCTACCCAACGTGATCAGGCATGACATTTACATGATTAGGGCATACACTTGTTCATGTGTAAGTATTTTAAGAGTCATCTAGTGCTTGGTAGGCATATGACTAAGCCAGCTGACGGGCCTGTGTCGCAGTTCCAGATGCACTTTCATTAATCAATTTCTTGAACTAGCTTTTGATAATGTTCTGGCCCGACCACCTACTGGCTGGAAAAACTTTTTGCCCGAGGCCAAACTTAGTTGCCGACCCCTGTATTCAAGAATGCACACCCAGAAAATCATATTCCCCCTCATCCAGAAACAGCCATCTGCTATTTTACAGTAGGAGGAGAAATTAAACCTCCAGCATTATACTAAATACAAAGGATATGTTTTTGAAATTCCGTGGCATTCACACTTGTCCTCATCAGCTTTATGTGTTCAGTCTTCCATCTGTCTTTTCACCGCTGAGATTTTTATAGAAATCTGCACTATTCACATCGCAGCTCATGGACAAAGCAATTAACGTGCGTAAAAACTTTATTGATCATCAAGCGTGAATTGACTAAAGCATTTACGAGGAAGGCCTAACTTTAGCCGACGCATTAAAAAAAATATGTAAGATATACACAATGTTATAATAGTAATTTCAGAATTCTGTGAGTATTCTTTTTTTCTTTACTGTTTGATTTATATTCGACTCCCGAAACTAATGAATGAATTGAAAAACATATTTTTCAAATTAAAGAACGTATCTCATAGACGTTAGATAAGTATAAGTAAGATAACCGTCAACATCTATGGTAGTTTCTGGTAGAGACGCAAAGTGATTATAGCTCTTAGTATTTATTTTTCACTCTCTCTCAAACACTCTCTGTGACCTTTACACAGCGGTATGCAATAGCAAGACAACACATTTCAACGTGCAGGCATTTATTCTAATGCCTTTTGTTTCTCAGAAACGGTCCACGTGCGTAAATATGCATCACCCACCCATGAATATCATGAAGTGGTATCTATATATGTATATATATAATTGCACAACTTCACTTCAAATGAATGCATATATTTTTTTTTTTATGAATTAAAACATCCACCACAAGGGAACATCAAATGTGGTGCATGTGAGCTGGACCCACGTATCTCATCCAAAGGACATCATTACCGAGACAGAGTGGATCTTGGAACAGACGGTAGCTCCTCAGGCAGGCAGAGTATTGTCAGAGCCCGCTCACAGCACCGTACTCAGTCTGATGTCTATTAGCAGTGTGCATTTACTCGATGCACTCACTGTGAAAAACATGCACATAGTAGTGCAGTCCAATGTGCAGTAGATTCGCCATTACTTGGGGGTGATTTGTATTAGCTTCGGAAATCTGGGAGGAGGATGAATGGAGTTCGGGGTCCATTATGCAAGAACATAATAAAGTCATAATGAACTATAGCATTAAAGTTATCTACATGAATAGGACAGATGCACGCATATTGGGGGAGGGTTTGGCTGAACGCCAGAGGGGTGTATCAGGCTTGAAGAACAAAACGAACGCTCACACGTGGCTGGTTTGTGTTGTCGTGTGGTGTCTCTGCAGGTGAATGAGATCTACCACGATGAGTCACTGGGGGTCCATATCAACGTCGTCTTGGTGAGGATGATCATGCTGGGATACGCCAAGGTGAGTAAACAACGTCGCAAGCGCAATGTGTACTTCTCTCTCACGGAACAGTATAGTACAGCACATACACACAAATCAGGCTCCACGGGGCCCGAAAGGGACAGGAACCCTTGTCCGATTGGATTCTGTCTTGTTAATTTTCTTTTTTCTTCGGATGAATAGTCTCTATATATTAATGCATGCCGTGTATGCTGGATTGAAACTTGCTCTTAGAAGTAAGAAGACGTGGATTTCACTATTGTCAAAGTCGTTAAATCAGGTCGTTTGTTGAACAATGTGACTCACCCAAAGTCACCCGAAACAACCCAGTGCACCCACGACATTAGGGACAGTGGAACCTGACGAGGCCCTTTCTAACGCAGTGTCTGTAATTTGCGTTGCCCATGGTGCATCAGAATGGGACTTGATCGACCCTTGCTGTTTCCGTCTCCGGTAATGACCGAGCTAGGCTGACAAGTGGCGGTTTGCCACTCACGAGTCCGCCCTCTCCCCCCCCCTAACCTCCCTCTCCTCTGCTCTCCTTCCAGTCCATCAGCCTCATCGAGAGAGGGAACCCCTCGAGGAGCCTGGAGAACGTCTGCCGCTGGGCCTTTGCACAGCAGAAGGCGGACTCGGAGCACTCGGAGCACCATGACCACGCCATCTTCCTCACCCGCCAGGGCTTCGGCCCCACCGGCATGCAGGGTGAGCTGGCTGGATGAGAGTTGAATAGAGGAGGATGCAGCAGTACACACACGCACGCACACACACACACACACACACACACACACACACACGCGTGTAATGGAGTTATGTTGGGAAGCAAACATAAAGCTCTTTCTCTTTCTCCGTCGTTCCGTCTGCCTGCATGTCCGTTTCTCTCTCTTTCTCTCCCTCTCTCTCTCTTTCTGTTTCTCCGTCGTTCTCTTTCTCTACTCTCTCTCCCTCTCTGTCCGTCTTTTTCTCTCTCTCGCTTCCCCTCTCTCTCTCTCTCTCTCTCTCTCTCTCTCTCTCTCTCTCTCTCTCTCACTCTCTCTCTCTCCTCAGCTGTACATGTGTGAAGTCATTATAGATATATTTTATATGTTCTATGTATTCAGAACCTTCTGTGACTGTTACTGTTCTGCACTGTGCTTGTAAGGAGCTCATTACCAAAGAGAGAGTGTGGTGTAGAAGGAGATAGAGACAGAGGAAGAAAAAAGAGAGAGCGAGAGAGCGGGGTAGAGGGAGGTTGAGACAGAGAGAGAAAATAAAAAGAGAGAGAAACAGAAAGAATTTGAGCAAGTTTTCCTAATCTGACAATGTTCTTTGTATAATAATGCTGAAGAACTCACTGTACTAAGAGAGAGAGAGAGAGAGAGAGAGAGAGAGAGAGAGAGAGAGAGAGAGAGAGAGAGAGAGAGAGAGAGAGAGAGAGAGAGAGAGAGAGAGAGAGAGAGAGAGAGAGAGAGAGAGAGAGAGAGAGAGAGAGAGAGAAATGCTTAGCTGTTCGATCAGCTTTTTATTTAATCCTCAACCACACCAGGGACGATTACCGTACTAAAATTAAAATATCTGCACTGGCATTTTCAAGATGGTGAGCAGAGACCCCCCGTTAAATATGGTGCGGTCTGAAGTCATTATTCCCTTGATCGTCTGCCAGTTGTCCGCAGCCGAGGAGTGACTGCTGTGTATCACGTAGCAATGGGGGCTGTAGCATATAGCAGAGGCAATAACCAGACTATCCAAACTACCTGGCCATTTATCCGTTGCCCATTTCAATTTTAATTAGCTCACGGAGGGCTGGCAGTAAGACCTTAAGAGTGCCCGGCCACTGTTTCCACCATTTACAGCCCGGTAATGGCTTCAACAGTCATTCAATACTTTGTTCTTACATTTTAGATGCTTTTGCCTACCAAGCTTGCTTTGTCTGAAAGAGGATGATGCGGTCAATCAGTTTCTCCCTCTCGTGAATTGGTAAACCCTCGTAATTGCTGTGGTCTGTGAGCGTGACTTTTTCTGTTCTACGCTGGTTAGCGTCACACTAATAAGAACGCTTCTTAAGACTTCAACGCTTTTATGTAACACTTTTCAAGATCCCAAAGGGCTCTACATAGGGGGATTTAGCAAACAAAGTAAATATAATTACAGATAAAGGACCATATCTACATCAGCTCAGTTGCTTCTTTGGGTTTGGCAGTATTACATTAATGTGTTTTACCCTGATAAAGCGACTAACATAACACATGCAGGGTAGATCCGTGCCTGATACAGATACATCTTACAAGCGCATCAAAGTTTGGACAAAACACAATATAATGAGAAACAGCCTCAGTGGACGAATGATTTTTCACAACAATTAACACATCAACCGACAAAGCCAGCGTACTTTTATCTTGTATTGGTTATATTCTTTACATCCCTGATGTCACCACCAAGGTGAAAATGTTTTCTCTTGCCCACAACTATTATGTCTGTCTAGCCATAAGATTTCATAACCATCTGCGCCTTTGAGGTTGCGCTTCTGTGACCAGAAAAAAACACACTAAAACAAGACATGTGTCATGTTGCTGTTGTTCTGCGAAACATCTCGGCGTGATGCGCGACTACGCATCAACCATTCCTTTGACAGCTCCGGTTTCTCTGGGAAGAATGGGAACGTCAAGCCCAGTCGTGGGCGGGAGAGTTTATGTTTATGTCTGTTATACATCATCTTCAGTCAAAATCCCCCTCAAAAATGAACGAAAAAACCCTGAAGAAACTTGAAAATCAGGGGAAATAATGAGGCTACTTGGGATCGAAACGGGTGAAGACAGGAGCAAAGGTGACATTTGGACGGGATGGGAATAGCAACAATAAAGACAAGCAGAGTGTGACAGCACAGGAATAATGAACTGGGATGCGGTCTAAGTGACGGCCGTGAGTCAACTAGTGAGCAGACAATAGGAGGCGCGTCTCCCTTCTCATTTCATCCCAGGTAGCCAATCTAAAATAAATGGTGCAAGTACATCAGAGACAGAAAATCAATGGAAGGATCTCAAGGTTGCAAGACACCCTCCCATTTTTACTTTTTTCCTGCCTTAAAGAGACACATTTTTACTTTTTTCCTCCCTTGAAGAGACCCTCGCAGTTGTCTCTTTATCTTTGCCTCTAATAAAGGTACCTTCACCTTGAAGCCCTCCTGAGACCTATTGAAGGCACCTACGCATAACCAAGGCTGAAAAAAAGGGAGAACGAACATGGATTTTCGCGCCATTGTTTTTTTTCCCACAATCTTCACATTTGCAATTCAAATGACATTCAAAGCACAGCTATTTCTTAATCCGTTAATACAACACAAATGATGTACCCTCTACCCAGTCACGGATCCCGACATTATTGTTTTTCTTTTTGCAATGCAATCAACGGTTGCCTGTAAGCTATAGGGTTTTCAGTTCAGAGAAACCAATGACTTTGAGCTTAGCGTTTGGTCGGTTCTCTACATTTATATGAGATAACCACTATCCATCTCTATTGGCCTCCCTCCTGCTCAGCAAGTGCTGGAATCCTGAACGATGGAGGTGTATGCAATCGTCTGCTTGTGATCTTTAATGAGGTGCCCGACCCCACCACCTCAGGGAGGTCCTTCAAAGATTATTGCTCGGTTCCTGGGCTTGCCTTTACGCTCGAGAAGCATGGCTCAAAGCATCGCGAAAGCCGAGGAGGAAACGACCTCACATGCAATATACTTCTCAGAAGACAGGTCTTTTAATGTTCTGTTCATTTCACTGATTGATGAGTGCAATCATTGCTAGACACAACCTTGCAACCCATTGTTTATATCTTGAATCACTTAAGCAACATCAGTCAGTATGGGGAGACATTGTGTGTTTGAAAGTGCCACAGCATTTCTCATTCAAGACATAGAAAAATAAAGTTTACATGATGAGCCTAGGTCACGGTACATATTTGCTTTGATTGAGGATTTTACCACACTCCAACACTCTTGAGTCCTCTCAATATGGCGGAGTATCGCTAGCCAAAACTCCCATGCTTTCTGATGTCCAAGCCCTATATTAACTTTTGCCAGTCTGGCAAATGGAGGAATCCCAATGGAGGAAGCGATGCACCAAGCCTGGCCTGCCCCCAGATTGATCTCAAGCTTGGGGGGAGGCAATTGAGAAAAAGAGACCTTTGAAAACTGGATAAAGGCACACAGTTTAGTGTAGGACACCGACGGCTAAATGGCAACAATGCTCAGGTCGGCAAAGCGATACTTAGTACAGCAAAGCCGTACAAACATAAAGCCACAGTCTACATGTGGCTGCCCCAGGGGGAATTTCGACTTACTTTGATTCCCCTCACATAAATGGAAGGACATTGTTTGGAAATGTATCCTAATTTCTGGCCCCCAACAAGAAATCCCTGAAGCAAATAAAATGCACAAAAAAAACCCCTGCTTGTTAAATGTGGTTTTCCTTACCGACCTTGCCGGGGACTGCTCTACAAAATCATTTAGCCAGCCAGGGAGCATAACCCTCAGCTCCAGTTGTGTTTTGTTTATCCGCAACGCGCGCAAACAGCCATCAATGCACAGCAGGGGGATTTGCTGATTGACCCAAGAGCTCTTACAAGCCTTGTTCTGAGGGGCTAGAAGTCCTCTGTGGTAACAGACCCCTCGGCTGGATGACCCACTGTCTCCATTAAGGATGTGGCGGTGGGCACAGAAAGCACTATGCCCTTATCGTAAGTTCTTGTGATTGGTGCCAGAAGTTCAGAGGAACCCGGGTCGACGCGATTGCCTCGATGAGGACCTCTGACGGGGTGTTGAAGAGTCTTCAGATCCTCTGCCTTTCAGCACCATACTGCCTCTCACAATTCTATTTGATCCCCCCCCCCCATCCCAACATGCATGCATACGTTGCCCGGCTGGCCAAAGGGCTGCCTCTTTAAGATCAAACATCAATGTAGCGCAGTAAGCTCTGCTACTTTGAGCTCCTAGGCTTCAGTATCTGCCTTGCGCGGCCTTCCCCCCGAGGCGGTCAAATCCTGTTTTCATCGTCCAGGTCAACCGAAGTGATGAACCCTGTGTGATCAGGACGTGTACGTTAACACCTTCTTTGGTATCGCTGTTCAATGTTCAATAGTATTCAAGTGATCCTTGGTTGGAGAAAAAAAAGGGGTTATGGATGCATGCTGTCGTATGAAACGGATGAGGAGCATCGAGGGGCCCCATGTGTCCCCCACTGTCATTCCATGTGGGGCAGATCAGAAAAAACAAGAAGGAATTTGTCAATCTATAGACAATCATTGTCTATTATTACTGCCATCTATTGTTTCTATTTTATCCATGAATTAGTCCTAATAAGAGCGTTTGCTTCACCCCACTGGATGAGTTGTTTTCTTGAAGCCATTACCTTTAGGAGAGAATGTCCTGCCGCTTCCTTCGTAGGAATCAGCGGCAGAATTAATTACATTTTCTCACGACGCGTGCGTCTCACGACGTGCCGCCTCATTGCTCATCCTGCTATGTGATTGCCGATCACATAGCAGGAGAAAAAAAATTGCCTAAAAAAAATAAAATAAAAAAAATGGGGAGTGATTGATTTCTCAACACAGCGCAGAGGGGGGGGGGTCGTCACCACCACCCCAACCCATGTCCCCTACTTAACACTTTTCGGTGCATTCCGGCCAATCGATGCCCGTGTCGTTTCCTCCCGTCACTCACCCCTCAACGTCACCCTATCATCAGAATGACGGCCTGACGCATGGTACGCAACGCTTCTTTCCAGTTTTTGACTGTCTCCTTCAACAAGGCTGCTGCTGTCACATCTCGTCCCGACATCATCTCCCCTCTCCCCCCCCCCCGCATACACACACACACACACACACACACACACACACACACACACACACACACACACACACACACACACACACACACACACACACACACACACACACACACAGACTGACTGACTGACTGACTGACTGACTGACTGACTGACTGACTGACTGACTGACTGACTGACTGACTGACTGACTTTGTTTTCCTCAAACTCCCCATGACTGTCATTATGTGCTTTTGTTCCGCCTCACTCTCCCGTTGATCTCTAATTACCCTCTGTCTCCAGGCTACGCTCCAGTGACCGGTATGTGCCACCCAGTGAGAAGCTGTACCCTCAACCATGAAGACGGCTTCTCCTCTGCCTTTGTCGTGGCCCACGAGACCGGACACGTGTAGGTCCAGGTCTATGTGGGGAGGGCAGATCTGTTGTGTTGCATTGGAGTGCTCCTTGGTCCCCCCCGATGGTTTGAATTTTAGCTCCCGCTGATGGATTGTGTCAGAGCTCTGACAAAAGAAGGACCACAAATTACAAACTTACAGTCATACTTCTGTAGTACATATACTTGTATGTGTGTGTATCAGGGGAAATAATGATACACAATAAAGGACCATATTTATTGGTCCTTTATTGTGAGGTACTACAGCACCTCACATGTTTGTCACCGGTTGTCCACCTTGTGTCACATGAGGGCATGCACATGCATGTGGGAATGCATGTGTCCGCCCCACATCAGAGTTCTGACACAAGGAGGAACACAAACGACAAACTTACAGTAATTTGTGTTTACAGTCAAACGTACACAGAGTGTATCTACAGATACTCATATGTTTGTCATTTGTGATCCTCCTTGTGTCACATGAGAGCATGCGAATGTCCACCCCACATGCGGGTGCGTTGTGTTTCTTTTGATCAGAATACAAATATAATGACCATGGAGACAATAGGTAGCGGAGTGGCTAACCCCCTTAATCTGTTGTTGTTTGATTAAGTCGGACCACATTATTCAAGCACAGTCCAGTCACCCACCCTCGCTTATCGAGTCAAAAGATCAGGGCACTCGAGTTTCTGCGACGGTCGTTACAAATTTGTTCAAGCAAATATGCATACAGATATAATTGGGATTATGGTGGAGCACCAACGAAGCCAAAGGGATTTTTCCACAGGATCGAAAAAAAATTCAGAACAAAGGAAGTGCCGGGCGAAAGCGATGATTCTCTTCTGGTTTCAATTAGAAGGCCAAGGCTCACACATTGGCAGTCGCACACCTTGTTTTGGATGATCTCGAGTCGGATACTCAAGTGGCGTCCACTCCCAGGGCAGAGCTGTTGGTGACCCCTTGTAGTCTCAGATTCAGCAGAGCAACAGAGATGGGGTATCACGTAGAATAAGCCTCAAAGCAATCCATCTGTCACTATGGAAGTGTAACGCATTCACTTGAGAAAATAGTTTCTGCTCTTCAGGAAATTAAAACATAATTATCTCTGAAGTCAGAGAAAAGTTTGAATGGATATAAAAAAAAATAAGTAGGCTCTTCGGTACAGAAGTGCAGTGTTTTTTCTAAATTAATCATTTTCTCAGAAATCTCAGAAAAGTTAAAATGTGTTTTTAAAAGTATGCCGTTTTTTCCAAATGAACAAGTTAATGAACTCTGAGAAAATTCTGAGGACGGTTTTGCATAAATATAAAAAATCTGCTCTTGTTTTTCTGACTTAAAAGATACCTCACCTCATGAGGTATCTCATTAAGTCAGAAAAACTGGGCAGATTTTCTTTTTGCATAAAAAACCCTCTTGTTTATTCAGAAGAACATGAGCAGAAATAATTTTCTCGGGTGAGCTTGCATTAGGCTTCCGTACTTAGGGGAAAGAGAGCTTCACTTGGGATCCTGAGGTATCTCTTTAATCTAGAAAATAGAGCAGGATTTGTATTTGCCATGAAAGCGTTTTCTTAATTCTTAGATAATAAATTTGTTAATTCAGAAAAACAGCAGATTATTTTCTCCACAAAACTCATAAAATCTAATGATGCCGTTAAGAAACAACAATGGCCGAATTTGTGTGAATGAATTACGCCTCTGTCAAAAAAAGCTTACAAAAAACGATCAAATAAACATCATAGAATTTATATAAGCGTTGGCGCTGTCGTTCTATTCAGTTCATTCTGGGTCTAAAAATGGTGTTTCTTGGTTCCAGGTTCTTAGTGACTTTACAGAGCCAGACCTATTAGCATCTACTGTATATAACCGCTGGGAAACTTGAATAAACATGACATTGCCAAAAAGGGGAATGGCACCAAACCCATTAACCAATCTGCTCTCCCATCCCGCTAGTGCAATAATTAATTATCTTTAACCTCAAATGTACAGATATGAATAATTGGATATTCCCAACATTATTCATAAATAATATATTATCTATAACAGACAATATAAGACACATATACAGGTTGTCCTTACAGCCAAAATGGATTTTACTATCATTTAATAATAGCTCATTGAAAGGAATGACTTTTCTTTCGACTTTGGCAATAATCCAAAGAGAGAGAGAAGGAGAGGGAGAGAGACATTATTCCTTTTGAGAACCAGCTGGAGGGCTTAAAGGCCAGTTGTTTTCACAGAGACATCAGGCTTGCTTTGAAGGGCCACAGATGGAATTCATGAAACGATGGCCATGTCTACCTTTTAAAAAGCTATTTTATTATTCTTAACAGTCCTTGTATTATTTGTAGCTTTGTATAAAGCAATGTGGGCCAATGGTCAACATTTATTCTTCGTAAATATTTTTTATTTATTCAGATTCTATGTACTGTCTCAATTATACATGACAAAAACTAGGTGTCAGTGTAACTTCTATAAATAATGCATTTCGACAGAATTATAGTTTAGGCCTTCAAAAATGCCTATGGGGAAATACATAGGAAATGTGTATGGAAGTTTACATTAAAGTAAATATATAAAACTTTAAAGTTCGAAATTTAAAAACCAATAGCAATTCCAAAATACATAAGTATAACATAAAAGGTTAAAAAAATTACATTAGGCAGCTTATTATTAGTGGACTAACTAAACAACTACTTTGATATACTAGATGTATTTGTGTTTCTCACTTCTCAACATTTGTATTTCTGGCGGTTGCTAGTGGCTTCCCCTGGGTCTTCTGTCGAAATAATAATGTTTTATTAAACTGCATAGATTCAAGATTTTAAGAGATTTTAACCATGGCTTTCTCAGATTCTTGCTTTGCCATTGCATCCAGAACAATCCAGAACACGTATCCCATTATTGTGGTAGAAAAGCAATGGCCATGAACATTTCTGAAGTTCAACCTCCTGAAGTTGTAATGAATCTAAAACTTGCAATAGACCTATCTGGAGGGAAATAATCGTTTGAAGAGTCGTAATTAAGACGGCTGCCAAAGAAAAAATGTCCAGGAGAAGAAGGTGAAACGGCCTGACATCCTGTCCAAATTGCTGTGCTGGAGGGCACATAGAAGTCCACCCTATCTGCATTGCATAGCTTGATTTGCTCTCGGTAAAATATTCATCCATAGACGATTGGCTGCAAGACATATCAGAGATAACAAAATCTTACCTCGGATCACAATTACAGAGCTTGAGGCTTTCTCTTCCATTTTCTGGCCAAGTGTCAAGTTAGGACTCCCATTTTTTACAGCACTCAACCCACGGCACACATTTCATAGCTCTTGAAAAACACACACACACACACACACACACACACACATACACACACACACTAAGGTCTACAGTTTCTCTGGTGCATTGTTGTGTAACTGAGGGGACCCATGTTGCTGACTCACCTCTGTCTTTTGGTTTTTGCGTGGGGGGGTCTTCAGACTGGGGATGGAGCACGACGGTCAGGGGAACCGCTGTGGGGACGAGACCACCATGGGCAGCGTGATGGCCCCCCTGGTGCAGGCGGCGTTCCACCGGTATCACTGGTCCATGTGCAGCGGGCAGGAGCTGAAGCGCTACATCCAGTGAGTCAACTTCATTTTGTTCTCTCACCTACATTGACTCACCACACACACACACACACACACACACACACACAAACACACACTCAAGAACGTGTTTCTGCTCTGAGCAAGAGCAGACACGCTCTGAGCAAGAGCAGACACACACACACACACACACACACACACACACACACACACACTCATGTGGGCACAAACATGTGTGCGAGTGCACACCAAAGGGTGGTGACTTAGTATATATCGATCACTGTTCTGTGATTGCTTGCGTGAGCTAAGTCCTCTAGGGCGATTTTATAACAGTGGATACGTCATAAAGTGTGACAGCACAATAGCTTGAAAGCCTGAAATGTGTGAAATAAAGCGTTGGGAAACAGCTTCACTATTTTTTTTGTTTTAACTAACGGTTTCATTTCTATATCCCATTTCGACGTAGCGTAATGACATTCAAGTGCAGGCTTATATGCTGCCTGCCTCCCGCCGCACAGTCTGCGGGCAGCTTTTCCGTCCCTCCTTAACGGAATCAATTTTCTCATCAGACCGTGCCGCAGGACGCAACAGCATCATCATCTGTGACGAGGCCCGAATCCGTTGCAAAACAGATCGAGATTTGTTGAACAAGACTTTTTAATTACCCTCTGACTTTTTAGGTTTATTCTTCAAAAGTCACAGTAAACAAAAAACTAAAATAGAATAAGCTACAAATGGAATATGGATTAATGCTAGCCTCTCTAATGAGACGTGCACTGATTCATACATGAAACAAACATGTCAAGCCCCGTTGGAAGCCTGTGTTTTTGCAGGTTTGGACCAAACAACCTGTTGCTCTGGTAGTGAAGCAACAGTTTAAGCCATTTCAAATGACATTGAAGACAATCACGAGTTTATTTCTGATTGTAAACTTAACCTCCAGATATCTGAATAATTAGTTACCTGGAACAGCCTATGACATCCCTTTGGCTGTTGCCGCCATAATCACAGATTTCTTTCTCAGTCTCCCCACACACACACACACTACTCAAGTCGGGGCTGATAATTCAAAGTGTTGAAAACCACCGTTGTCACTGTGGGCGGCTGAATCCCTTTCTTGAGACAAGATTCATTATGTTGTCATGGTTGTTGTTCACTATGTATGGTTTTCGATTGTAGCTTGTCCTTGCTCTGTATCTTTGCCAGGTCCTATGACTGTCTCCTGGACGACCCTTTCAAGCACGACTGGCCTCAGCTTCCGGAACTCCCTGGCATCAACTACTCAATGGACGAGCAGTGCCGCTTTGACTTTGGTGTCGGCTATAAGATCTGCACTTCAGTGAGTACGGCCCACAGGCGTCACTTAAATAGGCAGCAAATTAGGGGAACCAATGCCACTGAGGGAAAATGTAATAGCTGGAGGACGGCGAGTATGGAAGCTGCCCAAAGTCTTTTTCCTGCTTAAATGCGCCTTGACAATTACATAATTGCAATTCAGTCCCTAGGTGACCAACTTTGGCAAAGAAACGTCTTGTTAAGGTGTTCAGTGCTTCAAATTCCCAGCTATGAATCATGGATATGATCCCGGCTGTTTTTTATAGTTTTCGGCGAATTGTGTCAAGTTTTCTATATTTAATTTGGCTGGTAGATACTTTTATTTTTGCACTTCCTGTCCCCTAAACCCTAACTAATGACCAGTGAGAACTGCAAGGTAGATGTGCGACCCCAATTTCCCCAAAGGAGTGGAGCTAATACAAGTAACAGAGAGCCAGCAGATAAGCTGCGCTAATGAATCCCTTGAGAGCTGATAGAACAGTCAACTGCAGTCACATTTCACAACATGGATAGAAGACTTTTCCATTTGAGCAAGAGCAGAGCAGTATAATACAGCCACGTGAATAGCACGCATAATGATGCTGCTGAATTGTACGTGTAGGGATTCATATGGAAGTAAATTTGTGCCATCAGATTTTGAAATAAAAAGCCATTAAATTCCAAGCATTGAAAATGTATGCATTGAAATAATGCATCTGGATTTTTTACCTCTGAATTTATTTCCACCTTTATTTTTCAATGTTAAAAAATTCAAAATCAAATATTCAACGTTAGAAGTTTCAACTTCAATATTTTCAACGTCCCCAAATTCAACATGCCAAAGTCAGCTGCAAAATTCAATGTATGATGAAAGGAAGAGCAATCGATCCTAGATGCTATATCGCGGTCAAGCAAGGAGAGCAAGCGGGTGTTACTCAGAATTCTGCGACCCACCGAAAAGTGTGACACCAGGGGGCAACGATGTGCAACGAGCGCGCAGAGCCAACGCTATTCCGCACCGAGTGACATGATACAGATATTAGTGGTGGATTTAATGATTCGTTTCCGTGACCCTGTTCGCGTGATTCAGTTCGCCAAGAGGAGTCGTTCGCGAATCGTTCGTTCGTTCGTTCAGTCGAGTTTCCGGTAACACTAACTCCACTGAGTCTGACTGACTCAGCATGAGAACCGTGCAATGGCGTGCATTCCATGATGCAATTTACCGCTACCGGAAACCAGGCTGAACGAACAAACGATTTGTGAACGACTCCTCCCAGCTCAGTCGAGTTTCCGGTGAATCGATTCCCCGGGAACTCGACTGAACTGGGAGGAGTCGTTCGCGAATCAGCCTAGTTTCCGGTAGCAGTGAATCGCATCATGGAATGCATGCCATTGCACGGTTCTCAGCTGAGTCAGTCAGACTCAGTGGAGTTAGTGCTACCGGAAACTCGTTCGTTCGTTCAGTCGAGTTTCCGGTGAATCGAATGGTGAACGAGACGAACAAGAGAAACGAACCGTTTCGGTTCGTTCGTCCTAAAGACTTGTTCATTCGAACCGGTTCGCGAACGAACGAACCAACACTAACAGATATGAGGATGACAAATTAAAGATGAACTGAACTGAAATAATCAACATCGATAACGTGTTAGTTATGACCATTATAAAAAAAAGTGACACAAAAAAAAAAAAAAATTAATGTATATCTTTTTTTTGCAACAAAAGAAAATGCGTCTTTTAGTATTAGAGCGCCGAAGACGTCACTGGCATGGTAGGACTAGGTCGTTGCTGCAGACACGCGAACGTCTTCTACACTCCACGGCGGAAAACAGTGATGTTAATATGGCGTGTTTCGCGTTTGAGCCTGTGAGGGACATGCCTGTAGTGTCCGTCTGCCACCTGGTAGAGAGGCATCAATTTCAGGCTCCAGCTCCACCTTCGGATCGTGTGGGTGTGACTGGTGGGCGTGTGGGTGCTGCTGGAGCGTGGACACTGCCATTGAATCGGTCTGCTGCCGAGTGGTCCCGGTCAACCTTGACCATCTAATGGTGGGATTAGGTTGCATAACGATGCACAGGGCATTTCGGATGCTGTGCGGCGAGAGAGAGGTTTTGGAAGTGGCCATGCTCTCTCTAAGGGACATCCTAGCGGAGACACTGGAGCGCCCCATAAATAGCAACCAAGTAACAAGGCAAAAACAATAATTCCCCCTCCTTTTTCCTTTGATGCGTTTCAGGAATATCTCCGTAAAGACGGACTCATAGCTTGGAAACATAGATCTGTGATATTGTCTGAGTAATAGTTTATACACTTTATGGTCGGAGTGCTAGCTTGTGGAGATTGACCTGACACAGGGGCTATCAGAGGGTTAGTCAGTTTTAAGGCTGCCAGCCATGTATTAAGGGATGGTTTCCTATTCAAAGGTAGCCTGTGGAAATGTATGATTACCCCAGCTGCCTTGGCCCTACATAATTCATTACTGCAGCCAGGGGCAATGCAATAAGATGATCCTCCTGTAGACCTGGTTATTTGCTTTTCCGTAGCCATTTCAGCGAGCCTCAGAGCCTGACACATTACCTGCTATGGAGAGCCACAGAGTAGGTGTAGGTTACCATGCCAGTGACGTAGCTGATTGTTGAAATCCAACATGGCGGCGCCCTGTAACACTTTCACCGTACAATTTAATCCCTTTTAGCAAGTTCATCCATTTTTAGTTATTGTACCAATGAGAAGGCAGACAATACATCTGTTATATCAACTCAACTTCAACTTTCAGTTCAGTTCATCTTTAAAAGCGGGTTGCTGCCGGGCGCTTCTTCCCGAGGCACACCGTGCTTCCACTGGCTCTGCGCTCTCGTACCACAGCAGGCAGTGGGCTTCAGATCACCCCAGCATCACACCAAACGTAGGCAAAGGGATCTCGGATCGCACCAAATTGGTGCCCTAATAAATTGGGCTCCTTAACCCACTACAATTACCCTTAAGCTGCATGTAAATCCAGCCAAGTCACCGCAATCACACACACACGTCACATGATACAGGCATTAGTTCATTGTTTATTTCATACTGCAGTAAAAATGAAAACAACGGCGTGCATTATAACAAAAACATAAATAAAAGATAAGATCCCCCCCTCCCCCCCTTGATATTAAATGTGCTTAATAAATAAATTTGATTAGCATTTTACAGGCCGACACAATGGATAGGGCGTAGGCTAAGGTCCACCATTGTTGCCTCTCTCCCCATAAAAAGCTACAGTCCGTGTTCAATGACGTTGATTTACCTTGGAGCATTTCCTATTATAGGCTACCATGTAAAATTATGTTTAGAATTAACGTTTCTATCAAGAAAGAAAGAACCAGCGAGTGACACTCTTATTCCCGTTCTCCTTGCTTGACCGAGATCTAGCATCTACGATGGATTGCTCTTCCTTGGGTCCCCGGGTGTTAGCACTGAATTTCATGCATTGAATTTTGCAGGTGACTTTGGTATGTTGAATTTAGGGACGTTGAAAATATTTAAGTTGAATTTTTTTTTACGTTGAACATTTGATTTGGAATTTTTTAACATTGAAAATTAAAGGTGAAATTGATTTGTTGAGAATTGTAAAGAGTTATATTCAGAGGCAAAAATCCAGATAGGCCTACGTTATTTCAATGCATAAATATTCAGTGCATAGAATTCAATGGCTTTTTATTTTCAAAATCCAATGGCACAGATTTACTTCCATAGATTCAGACACATTTTTTTTGCTGAGGATATACTTTAAGTCCATTGGTGTTTGTTTTCTTTGGTTTCGTTGACCTCACTACCCTTTTGGAAAAAAGTAAAATGTTGGCTTGACGATTTACTTTAAGTCTTCTTTGAAGTAACATTCAGAAAGACATACATTTGCATAAATAGAAGTAGATGGACATTTTGACTAGCATTAGGTGTTTTCACAATTTGTATGAATTTAATCACACAATACAGTAGACTAAGTTGAATTTCTTGAGAATATGTGTTGCGGAAAAAATATATAGTTTCTTTCATTATGTCGTAGGAGATGGCGATGTAAAATTAGTCAATAGTCTTGACTCTAAGGATTTTGTTTGGGGTTAATGACGTCGAAGTAGATTGGTTTTTCAGGGAGCCGGCATGTCCATCAGTGTGACAAATGTCTTCCACCGGGCTTTCCTCCTACACACTCCCAGGTTTTGAGAATGTGGTCCATGAAAATGGGCTTTTCACTGAGTTTGTAGACAGAATACCACAGTTTTGTCCTTCCGAATTGACCTGGAGCGACACCCAAACACAGTGGGGTTTTTAGATAGAAAATCTCAGCAATGTATTAACGATAGGAAATCAGAATGGAAATATAATTTAAGTATACGTTTATTTGAGGAACAAGAGGGACGTCAGGACGCTTTAATAAGATCATTAATTAAAGCATCCTGCGCATTATCAGACAATTTGAAACAATCACACACCATGGATATGTCAGTTTCTAGTCAGCATAATTTCTTCTGAGATGCACATTTCACTGAACCATTCGGTTTGAGTTAATGTCTTCAATGTTAAGCTTACACCCCCTGAGGGATTTCAGTGCATGCTCCTTAATTAAAAATATATATATTTACTGAATGAAACAAATCAACTGGATAAGTGGCACAGCCAAATATTAAGAAGCATCTTTTTACCTAGGGACCTCTGTTTATCCGATTGGAAAGTAAGAGTCTTCTGAACGGTTCTTTTTTAATGTGTCTAGCGATTTGCTGCACTGACGTGCGGTCTCCCCTTCCTTAACGTTTAACCTCCGCATGTAACTGTGCGTCACATCCCAGGATTTGCCTCTTCGTTTGATGGTTAACACAGCGTAAAAAGGAAATGGTACAACTAATAGCTTTTCCAATTCAAAAAGGATACCCCGGTTACATTCTAATCTGAAGCCAAAGTCTAGCTCAACTCTCAGGCCCTACAGAATTTCGTGATCACATTAATTCCCGCAACTTCTACCAATTTTGACCTGAGGCTTAGCACAGGTCAACATCCAATAGGAATCACATGTTCATATAGTTATACACAGTTTGTAAAAAAAGAAAGGAAAGTACATCATCTGATTGTTGATAATGAACCCCCAGTACTTTTAGTCAGTACAGTTTATATGTAATACGCCTGATCGCCTTTGTTCATCACTGAGCAGCCACTGTGTGCCTCCAACCAGATAACCTTGTAGCATTTAATACCAGACCACGGGTGTGGAAATACGCTAAACTCATGAGTTAATTGCCCTCCAATTGGCCGTAGATTATTGTCTCGGGGAGCGTGCAGGGGCTATGGCTTGGTGGATTATGACCCCGAGACCCTCTCCAGAAGCAGCAATACAGTATACCAGTTGACCCCCCCCTCTTAAGGCTAACACAGAGGAGGCTTCCGCAGAAGTTACCAATAAAGTCAACCGCCAAGGTGTCTTGCGTGGCACCCTTGGAGGCTAAGTGGCGAATGAGGGGTGACCTATAAATAGAGAGAATGACCCTTCTCTACTTGATTCTGTGAGTAACATGGCCTCTGTTCAGGACATCGCTTCGCTGCGCTAAATGGCAGTAGGTGTTGTTGTCGTGAGCTCTCGGTTGGGTTCATCTTGTTTTTCTTGTTTCTTTTAGTCTCTGGAGTATACCACGATGTTGCCAGTAGATGGTACCCAGAGGAGTCTTTATGGAGGGTTTTGTCAAGAGATATTGGGGTGATTGTGATTTATTGTGTGGAGGGCAGTGTGGAAACACTCAAAAGAGATGCAATGGACGGTCAACCATAAACAGTTTCAGACAGATTAACTGTTTTAAGAAACTATAAAATACCCATTTGTTTGGACAGGCTTTTTATCAGTTTTATCAGTCTTTTGGATCCGACTCCGTCTCATGTTTTTTACTGCATTTTAACTTATTTTATCTCTCTTCTCATGCCTGTTTTTTTTAATTTGTTTGGTATTATTAAGATATTCTCTCCAATCTTGATAACTTTATCCTTTACTACAGTGTTTGTATTGCTATCATATTGTTTTGATTTAATTCTCCCTGTTAAGCACTTTGTTACATCCGTTTATACTGCGCTAAAAAACATTATTATTAGTATTATTATGACAAACAGCGAGGGAAATGTTGTTTTGACATTGATCTGTTGCCCACATCCGTATTGTACCTGTTTATTATTGGTTGTTATCGTCTCCAATTGGCCATAAATAAAAAGTCACAACCGAGAATATTCGGTGGATTGTACTAGAAACTACTCAGGGACTCCAAAAAGGTGTGCACATGTTTTATTTTCCCTGACTGTGGCATTAAAGATTCACACGAAAACCATCATATCATACCTTTTGGAATGCTAATCGACTGTTTTCAGGATTTTCCATTCACATAAAAATATTATATAATGACAAATAAGTGACATTCTCTTTAGAAATTATTTTCTTTTCGCAAATACCCTGTTTATAGACCTGACCGCCAACTGAACTAGCGCTGCTGAGCAGGCAAAGGGTAATATTCCGGTGTGTAAAGTGTGTGCTCAGCGAGTGTCTGGTTGAGCGGGAGATGAGCGCTAGCGAGTCGCAGACAGTGGGGTGAAGGCGAGGGGAGAAAATGAAGGGTTAGCAGTGATTTGTCAATCTGGCAACGTCTGTAGCCATTAGTTATACAGCTCCCAATATGGACGGGTAGATGTCAGCAGTGTGCCACTGTGAAGGTAGGTCTTAGTTCAAGAAAGGTTCGGCCCTCCTGGTAGGGCCCAGGCTACTAGCTGTTTGTAGGAAAACCGGCATCCGACCTCAAACATGGTAGTAGGTCCCTTCTAAATCATCCCAGACCCATTCACCTGCAGTCATGGTCCCTAGTCTTGTCAAACATTTTTATTGGATCATTTAATTCAGTTAGTTCAGTCCGTTTTTACCTACTTTTCCCGTTTTTACCTACTATGCTTTACGCCACGGTATACCAACTAAAATAAACTAGATCGCACCACTTCCATGACCCCTCACATAGTCATATTTGGAAGTGGATTCAAAAAGAAAGACAAGAAATTATATATAGCCATTGTTATTATTACCGAAGTAAATTACAAGCGTATAGGTTTATATACTTTTGACAATGATGCCCACAGCATGAGGAAACCACCAACCAACCTCCCTACTAACCAGTCTTCATCCAGCTTGAATGACCCTCATCCTCCGTTCCTTTCAGTTCCGTACCTTCGACCCCTGCAAGCAGCTGTGGTGCAGCCATCCAGACAACCCGTACTTCTGCAAGACCAAGAAGGGCCCGCCCCTCGACGGAACCGAGTGTTCGCCCGGAAAAGTGAGTATCGAACCCTCGTGTCCAGCCGGTGTCGTGCTAAGCTACGTCAGGGCCCCTTTCTCCCAGTGGCCGCCGCTGAGCGCCAACGTGGTATTTTTGCTCCCTCCGAAAGTGCCCGCCGAATCGAAATACGGTGAGCGTGCGCACGTGAGAACCCAGAAGAGAGATGCAGTAAAGAAACAATCATTCACACTCCTACACACTCACACATAGGGATAGATAGATTGGCGCGCAGTGACGGTTTTCGTTCGCCGCTCGAGGACAGGTAAAGCCGCGTTTATTGACACACTCAAATTGGATTTCAAATGGAAGGCGCCGCCCGCGGCTGTGACAAAGCACCACGCTGTCGTCACACGTGTAGGCGTGCTGACAGCGCTGTGGAATAAGGGCCCTTACATAGTCGACGCGAGCGACGCGCGTAAACGACGTGAGTGACGCGAGCGTCGCGCTTCCTTTCATAGTCTACACAGCATACGCGAACGTCGCGGGCAATGCATGACATGCAATACACCACTCACGCCATGGGTGGCAGCAGAGTCACCTGTGTTTTTGCGGGGGGACGTTCCAGGTGACGTTCCGATCAAAGTGGCTACGGAAGAAGATTGATGAAGCGCAGATAGGCGGTGGTATGTGCGCCCTTTAAATACCACACGAGATCAGGATGGGGAATTTGTTTCCCTGGTGCTTCCAATGCGAAGCATGGACGAGGAGAGGCATTTCCAGTATTTTCGGATGTCGGCGCCAAAGTTTGATGATCTCCTTTCGCGAGTCATCCGATATCTTCCCGACTCACCAAAACCGGCCCTTGTCAGGGAGCAGCTGGCAGATATTTTTTTGTCAGATGCTGGCGTGTTTCCCCACCAGTACAATGTGCTACGATTGGGTATGCGCACTGACCAAGAAATGTATATACATTGGTCACTTGGAAGCATGACTTTTGATTCATTAGTTATCATGTTACACAAGTTACCTAATTTGGTTTACGTCAAACTCAATAATTCATATCCATATAAAATGTTTATACAACGAGCTATTGCCTTGACAGATGAATGAATTATTTAAGTGTAGGCCTATAGCCAAAGGCTTTAAGCTATAGCGCATAATGTCCACAGAAATTATATGGTAGGCAACATTATTAGAGAAAAGGGGTTTATTTATCAAATACAGAAAATAGTCCCAGCATGCACGCACACATTTTTCATTCACTACACACTCACGCTTTCAAATTCCATTCACTCAAAGAGGCTACTGAACTTATGTTTCACACAGAACGTGAACACAAAACATTACGTAATTAATTCAAATAGGCTAATTCTAAAACAAATAAGGCCAGCAATAGAACGAATATCGGGTGACAAGAAGATCATTAAAATGGCTCACAATCCCGCATCAGCTGTCTGATGTCGCGCATCAAAATAGCACTTTGACCCTGTGGAAGGGTTCGCATAAATTGGAACAGATAATTAGTAAAAGAGACGTCAAGTCATTCTTATCACGTTCCCGCATCCTCTCATATGTTCTTCTGTAAATATAACCTATAGTAGTAATAATGTACAATATTTGCAGTATCGCCCCCACCGACAACGCTTGGTATTGCATGGATCGGCGCGTAGCGTATCAAAAATTTGGAGGACGCGTTTTGCTACGCTTCGACGCTTAATGGCGGCCGAAGCGTCGCGTCGCGTAGCCTTTTGGACGCGTAAGCGTAGCGTTGCGTCGACTATGTAAGGGCCCTAAGCGTACGGCATCAGAGCCGACGGACCAGACATGATCGTCGCGGTTCATCTGATTTCCTCACATGCATTATTCGTGTCAAACCATAGTAATCGGTAACCACAAGCAGTAATCAGTAATAACACTACTCCAGTCATTGATTCTCACCACAGTTCTACCGCGTTGGTCTGCATACTTCATACTTAATGACGTCATACTTTAAACCACCGGCATTAGGATGGGGTAAGCCTGGCTCCGCCTGCCTATACGTACTTCCGCTAAATTTTAATTTCCCTTCAGTACTACATCTGGTTTTGCGGTATATTCGCCGGTTTTCTGCGGCCAAATTTTGCCGTTCCAATCAGCGAACAGAGGGAGGGGCTGAGAACAATGACGTTGAGGTCGTGCGCTAGTTTGAGTTGTAGTCAAAGCGTTAGGGGTTGGTTATGGCAGATCCAGAGTGGCACTGGGCAGCAGATCCAATAGTTTTAAACTCCAACAGACACCCGCCTTCAAGTGAGTTAACGCTCGTCAATGGAGAGAGGCCAGACTCTCTGTGCAAATTAAATGAAGTACGAGAGTCTGGTCGGACCAGGCTAGGATGGGGTGGGTGCCGGGGGGCATTCATGGGGTAGCTAGGCAACCAGGAATAAGCAGAAACACCTTGAGGTGAGTGAAGAAGGAAGTCATTTCCACATCCCCATGTTGTCTTCTGCTAATGAACGGCAGCGAACCATGGTACTGCCACGGCGCTGATGTTTACCGTGACAACACTTTAGACATTGGAGACGAACTGAAAACCCACGCTTCATTCAAGCACACGCCTGAGCCCTGTACAGAACAGTGCTGTGCTCAAAAGGGGCAGGTTGTGTGTTTGTAAAAGCTGCAAAGAGGGCTGGACTTGTGCTACTATGTATTCAGCCGTTATTCTTGTAATTGATTTCAGTCGTTGTATGCATTGTTCACGTGAGGATTGAATCAATACAAGCTGTGTGTGGGCGTGCATGTGTGCGTGTAAATCAATAAAATAATGAAATCAATCAAATAAAATCTGAGTGAATGAAATCCCAGAATGACATTTTGTGACTTTACAAATCTGGCAACCAGGTATTAACTGGTATTAACTAAAGGGAACAAACACAAACACACACATACGCACGCAGACACACACCGACGGCGTCAAACTATGGGTCTGATCGGTTCATTGATAACAAACCCTTGATGCGTAAAATAGAGTAGAACCTCTTCCTCTGCCGCTATTGGACAGTGTGTGCCATCAGTGAAGGATGCCCTTTGTCGGAGTGATAATTAGTTTGTCTCACCCCTCATGGGTCCTCTGTTGTCTCTCCGTCTCCTCAGTGGTGCTACAAAGGTCACTGCATGTGGAAGAACCCCAACCAGGTGAAGCAGGACGGGTCCTGGGGCAACTGGGGCAAGCACGGCGCCTGCTCGCGGACCTGTGGAACCGGGGTCCGCATCCGCACCCGCCAGTGCACCAGTCCGGCGTAAGAGACGGCTAGGGTCGGCCGCAAAGCCCCCCCCCAAAAAAGAGACTACTTTCAATTGTCTGTAAAAATGCCCCGAAAAGTGCTTCATGGTAGATCGAGAAGTGACACTTTCTGTGATGTTTTTTTTGTTCTGTTTTATTTTATAACACAGAAATTAAAGGGGACCTATTATGCTTTTTCGACTTTTATGACCTATAAACGTTGTTATAATGATTGATAGTCATGTTTAACCATACACAAAAAACGATGTAAATTTTCGGGAAAGTCTTCCTCTCATCTGGGCGCTTTCAGCGTTCTCTGTGAACGCTCGGTTTCGTCCTTCTCCGCCCCCTCGCACACCTCCTGCCAACCCAACCCGGAGGCAGGAGTGCCTCTACGTAGATGATTTCCCGGAAATGTGAACAAGTGAATCACAATCGTTTTCCCAAGTGTTTAGCGCTCTGCACAGCCACCCCAGACTGTCAGCAGGGAATACGTAGAAGTGCATGTACGTCATTATTTGACACTTTAGTATGGTTAAACATGACTATCAATCATTATAACAACGTTTATAGGTCATAAAAGTCGAAAAAAGCATAATAGGTCCCCCTTAAAGAAAAGTCCCGCACTCAGCATTACTAACATTGCAGCTCCCTTATCGGTAGTAAGGTGTGGGCCGTCCGTTTTATACAGTTCATTCTTGCACTTCCATGACGGCCCAGCATTAGCCTTTGCTGACATTGCATTAAATACGCCGCACGTATAGGTTTTATAAAAAAAATGTCACCAGTTACCCAGAGTCTCATTGATTCTCTCCCCCTGTCTCGGGTCTGTATCGCCAATAAGCCTCACCAAGTACTTAGCGTTTGATCCAATCCTCTGGTTTGACATATTTTGTTCCGTTCCCCCCCCCCAAAGGCCCTCCAACGGTGGTCAGGACTGCCCGGGAATCAATTACGAATACCAGCTCTGCAACCCCGACGAATGCCCCAAGCACTTTGAGGACTTCAGAGCCCAGCAGTGTCAACTCCGCAACTCTCACTTTGAGTTCCAGGGCTCCAAGCACCACTGGCTGCCCCACGAACACCAAGACCGTAAGCCTGAACTGAAGCACGTGCGAAGCAGCTCACTCTTTGTTCGGTCAGCGTTGGGATTGTGCAATGGCGCAAAATAAAGGGTATTTTTGTTTGTGGTACAGGTAAAGAGGGGCGGGGATAAGTGATGGAGGATATCGGACAACGCGGGAGAGTGTGTTGTGTGTGTCTGTCTGTGTGTTTGTGTGTGTGTGTGTGTGTATGTGTGTGTTTGTGTGTGCGTGCGTGTGTGCATGCTTGAGAAGGCATGTGCACAGACATGGTTCTGAACAGCCGTACCAAGGAGAGGAGCTACCTATGTGTGTGGGTTTTAAATTAGCCTCGGAACTTCTGTCTTGGCCATTATGACGTTCACATTTGAAAGGGAGAAAAATATGTAGAGTAGCTGCCGGATGTACACCCCACGTCCAAGTCTTTATTATTATTAATGCTGTCTCGTTGCCATGGTCGCCTGGCTCCTGCCTGATTTCCTATTAGTTGTCTAATTGCCTCCTGCTTCTTTGCAGTATTTAGTATGCGGCGCAGCATCCTGCAGAAAGTGTTGGAACTGTTTTCAAGTACTCCTTTCTATGATGAAACACTTGCTCTCTTGTGTCTTTGCATAATGCTAACCATCATCTTGTCCTGTGCCGCGTCGTCTTGCAAGGTGTCGAATGTAACAAGACTGTGAGGCGACTTTCTCCTTCTTCTTTCTCTCTTTTCTGAACAGGAACAGTCAAACAGATTCCATTTGTTTGCTGTGTTGCTGCTGTAGCTTCGATAAGACTGTTGTAAAGAGAGTGAACAAAAAAAGAGCACATGAGAGCCGGATGTTTTTAAAACAACCACATCCTCTTCCTCTATGCTCCCTGCCGTCCCTCCCATCTCTCCCTTTGAGATGTGTTGTTTTTCAAGCATCTGTTATTGACTGGCGAGATGGGTTCGCACAAAGAACCACGGAGCACACACACTGATTGGTCAGACATGATCCTGTAGAGGTTTTACCTCTAAACTGGCTCACACAGAGGCAGTGAACTGGCGATTCACTCACTTATAACTGGGGGATGGCTATGCCCTTTCTAACAGACCACCCTCAAATAATACAGCTTGAATCATCCCTAAAGCACCTTTTTAAGAAGCAACAGTCATATATATATATCTTATTTTTTGGATGCTTTATTATGAAGTGAGATAGTAAGGAAGGTATGGGAGATAGAGGGGAGGACATACAGCAAAGGACCGCGGGCAGGAATGAAGCCCGGGTCGCTGCGTTCAGGACCGAACCTTAAGGGTACGCGCTCCACCCGGTGCGCCAACGGGGTCCACGACAACAGTCGTAGTTAAGAAGAACAGCTTGTGATGAGGAAAAGTCCGGCAGATGACATGCGTTTCCTAACATGTTTTTCTGTGTTGTTGTTGTTGTTGTTGTTTTTGTCTTCCGCCAGCGAGCAAGAGATGCCACCTGTACTGCCAGTCCCGGGAAACATTAGACCTGGCCTACATGAAGCTGTTGGTGCACGACGGCACCAGGTGCTCCTACAAGGACGCCTACAGCATGTGTGTCAGAGGGGAGTGCGTGGTAAGGACTTCACCGCACCGCAGGAACGTAAAGACTTCTTCGAATCGAGAGGCGGGGGAACGGGGAGCGCCGGACGTCAGAACTAACGCCAACAACATTTTGAGCACCTTTACGCTCAAGGGATTTCCAGTCTGGGATTAATAAAAAAATGCATTTTATGAAGCGTAGATAGATAAAATGTGTGCTTCCTCGTTGGGGCAGATTAGTAGCTGCGTGTGCGTACGTGTGTGTGTGTGTGTGTGTGTGTGTGTGTGTGTGTGTGTGTGTGTGTGTGTGTGTGTGTGTGTGTGTGTGTGTGTGTGTGTGGCTGTGTGTGCAATAGAGGATGTAATCAAATTTCTAACAATAACAGAACACTGCTGTGTTACAGCGGGACTAATGGGGGTCCTGTCATTTACTTGTTCTTTTATTTTACAATCTTTTTTTTCGGTGCTCTCGCCTAGGCCTGTTTATCCTGTCATTTGTCTTTTTTTTTTCCTTTTTAAACATTCTGTGGTGCATCGATTTATTTATTTTCAGAAAGTTGGCTGTGACAGAGAAATTGGCTCCCACAAAGTTGAGGACAAGTGTGGAGTTTGTGGCGGAGACAACGCACATTGCCGTACAGTAAAAGGGACATTCACTCGCACGCCAAAGAAAACAGGTGAGACAGAACTCGATAATGCATACCTTGCATTTTCTTTAAAAACAATAGCTGAGAGGTGCGGTATACAATTTCAACCCGCTTCTAATCGATAAATCTGGTAAACACCGTTTTTTTCCAACCTTTCTGAAATGAATGCTCTTGGTTTCTGTGAAAACGATGTTAAAGTCTTTGTGTGAGTGGCGGTATAATCTGTTGCCGGTGGTGAACGTTTGCAGCACAAAGTCACTGCCCATTCAGGGAAAATTGAAAAGAAAAGCGCAAATTCTAGTTGGCTTTTTAATTGCGATAACTCTTTAAGCCACAAGATTTGTTTTTTGTTCTGTTTAGTTTGGTTTAGTCATAATTAGTTTTGGGGGGCCGGGGCATGGCGGTATCTGTTTCCCACATAATCAAATAGGTGGTAGAAGGAAGAAGTATGTATAACGCAATTGGTTATTATTTATATGTGTTAATCAACACGGCTATTGTCTCTCTCTTTATCTTGTCTGGTTTGAGGTACTTGTGTTGTGATGAGGTATTTGTTTGCAAAATCTCAACAAGCAAGCTTGTTGAATTGTTGTTTTGTACATGACTGAACACTTCATGAGTACAGGACGCGAGGGGAGGGGCCTTTTTTCTCGAGCATCGAATTAACCTATTCCTTCAGTCTGCAGTACGTTCAAAATGACATAGCCTCAGTTAAAACAAAGGCGAACAGGGAATTGAGACAAAAGCTAAAGCCATGAGTGCGAGCTTTGAGATTGTGTTCAAACAGAAGCGCCCCAAGTCTGGAGAAGACAAAGACCCTTGGGATAATAAGCAGCCAAAGCAAACGTATGGCTCTCCCATTATTAAACACATTAGTGTAAGGAGGTTTGAATTGCTTATGACCTTGATAAGTAGCCTGATAAGTAGTGTGTCTTTGCAGCATAGAATATCACAGTTTTTACACGATACTCAAGAGGTGTGCCCTATCTCGTTCTCGTTCGAAGAGCACAAAAAGTGAACAACAGCACTTTAGAGGCAACACAATTGGTTAAATTCAATACGGTGAAGTAAAGTGCAAATACTTGGTACTGAGGTGCTTCAAGAGGATACCTCTTGGATATCATTTATCCAGCACAGCCGTATAGAAGGAATATAAATACACTAAATATATTAAGAGGCTGATGGGGCATGGTTAAGGACATGCAACTGAAGGCTCCATTAGGAACACTAGCCTCCAGCCAATGGCGTATACATTTCTTCTGGCGTATACAAATCTTAATTATTGACCCTTTGCAAACACGCACACAAACATAAAAACAGACACACTTCCACTCACAAACAAATGTACACTAACAGATAGAAAACATTTATTTTTGTTGTTTGGGCGTCATAGGACTTGTTGACTACATACTTAATGGCTTGTTTATGTTCCATCGTAAAAGAGTGAAGAGTTTTTGATTACATTTGCATTTGCATTTACTGTAACCATGGATGTGAAATAAGATGAAATGGGTTTTTAGTAAATCGCATTTTCTTCCAGAATGCTTTCTTTTTTGAATTTACATTTTAAGGCTTAAATGCAACTGCTAACTATCAATGATCACATAATGCATACGCTAAAATACATTGCAAATTTAAGAGCGGACTAAAGGCTTGATAAAATCTTTAGGATATGCTTAGTTAACTTTTATTTTTATTTTTATAACCACTCACATTTTTTAACAGGAAGACAATTAAGCAAGAGAAGCCAAAAAGAAATGCCTCTGTTGGAAAACACACTAAGCAAGTATCCAGTGTGACTAAATGTTGTATAGACCCTCTCGTTAGTGTTTTGTCTTTTTTAATGTTGTTTGTAGCATTAGTATACTGACAATTACCACTAATCCTAGTCTAGCGCTGGCTTGTTGCAATTTTAACTGGGAATTGCCCCAACCTAAGTGTCTGCGTTTGTGAAGATGCCCCTGATGAATTCCTCCTCCCTCCAAACCCTAACCATAAAACTGTAATTTTATTTCAGCAACTGGTGATTATAGGATTGATTGCAATCACATAATGTGCTCACAAAAGTGAGGTGAGGTCATGTTTGCCTTTTTTTACCCCCGGTGAGTGGAGTTTAATTTAGTTGAGTTGAAAAAACCGAAGCGTTGTCAACTGTCACACTCTCATCTGTTACATCAGAGATCCTGATCGTAGAGCAGCGTAATTTATATTCACACGCTGGGTTTAGTGTCTGCTTGTAGTGGAAAGGATTTCCAAGTACCACTTCGCTCTGCCCTTAGGGTTCCTCAACGTAAATAGCAGCTTTTCCTGTGTGATCGCTCTTCTTTCAGTTCTTTGCCGCCTCATGTTAAATCTGGCCCTTCTCGGCTTATTTAGGTTGACCGGCAAGAGGACTCAACCCAATAATGAGTCAGCATGAAGTCGGCCAAAACTAACCAAATTGTTCTATTTAAGGGAAAACAAGAGGAGCCTTTTCCTTGCCCAAAGGAGCACGACATGTGTACCTGAACGAGACGGAGGATTCTAGAAATGTACTTGGTGAGTGACAGACTGTTTGCATGGGGTGGACAAACACGGCAGAGAGCGACTTTGCGGCTTCCTCGTGAACACCTCGTTAGTGACGGCTCATTTAAACATGGCTTCGGGACTCTCATCCCTCTTTCCATGCATCGAGAGAGTCCACGCAAACACAAGGCTCCGCTAATTGATTGTCATCAGCAGAGTATCATCGCCCAACATGCAACCAAATTGGATGCATGTTGATGTGACCGACGGTTTCTTATCCTGCTAGAATCAATCACCTTTGTGCCATGTTTAAATTACGTCTTTTTGACCCTCCTTGGTCAATGGGGAAGTTCACCTAGGAATATAGATGTTTGTTTCTACAAACTTATATAGAGCAAAGTTCTTATGCCATGGGAGTACGAGAAACGTCCACCTCTGCAAACAAGCACTGTTTTTTTTCCTGTATACCGACAACCTGTCTCTTTATGTTGTGTGTCCTTCTCCCTCTACCTCCGCCACTGCTCTGTCTACCAAACAACCTAGGTCACCTTAAGATGTTTCTGGTCCCTCCGGGAGCGAGACACGTGGTCATACAAGAAAATGAGCCCTCGCCTCAGGTTCTTGGTGAGTGCTGTTCGCGCATAATTACAAACCTCTACGACGCGCTGAGTAATTACGCCTCATGATTACGCCCCTGTTTTAGCCAAGAAAGTGATCGACGCAGTTACATAGGAGCATAAGTGGGGTAGGATGGATCCCACGTCACTCCAGATAGAGCTAGCACAGCCATTGGAAAACCTTCACTCTGGAAAATGAGTTTTTAGCCGGCAGCAACGGATTTCTTTGTGTGTTACGGAATTTCGACTGTTAAACAACTTCATTCATTTCGGCCAAAGACAGCACCGAAATGTTGACCAACACCTTGTGAGATTAACAATAAATATTTATCAACCAAGCAAAGGGATTTTGGGGTTCATTTACCCTTTATTAATAAGAGATAGTTGGTTTGCTTTGGGTTCAGCGAGGATCGTACAGATGTATTTGAAGGCTAGCCAACGTTTCCTGGGAAGAGGAACTCCAGCTACAAGCGGGGTGTGTCCTGCCTCGCGGGCGGTCAGGCATATTTGATCAACAGAAACTCTGTGCGCGTGTAAAACATGCCAAACCAGTACCCCCCCGGTACCCTTGGGGTAACTGACATATTGGAAAGAGACAGAACCTTTGCCGGCGGCAGCGAAGACAGTCCGATGGTGAGGCTCCTGTGCCAGCGACTAGCATGCAGTTTTGCTAAGACCTGTAGGTGGTTCCTTCCTTGAAATGGCCTTGAATCACACTATCATGAATCAAAGACCAACAAGAAACTCAGATATACACCTGTTATATAGATACAGTCTTATTCAGGGAAAGCCTGCTTCAATAAACATACATATTCACACCAATACGATTTTATATAATGTATTTTGTAAAGCTCCAGACTATTTATTTTGTATTTTTCAAAACGTTGTCTTCTGTCGTCAACTCCCTGTTTTAAACCAATCAGAGGAGGCTTATAAATAATCAAGTGACCTGAGTTGAGATACATCTTCAATAGATTAGTTGAAGATGTAGATTCAGTGTTATGTAGGGAAGGTATGGAGGGAAATTACAGCTGCCCCCAATGACCTCGGAACTGAAATGCAACTGATTTCGATTATAGTTCAGACCTCTACATTATTGACCTACACTTATAATCAATGCCCATTGGGAGGTGTAACCTGTAGCTGGAATACATGCTTGCCAAGAGGACAAAGTTCATAATCAAGCCCACTTTAGGAGATGTGGCAGCTGCACTGGAATCCAACTGAATACTTTACTTGGCTAACCATGAATATACATGGTCACGACAACTGACCCATTAGTCAACCACGAGATTTTTATTTCTTTGCCAATTCGGATACCATAGTTAAATATATACATATACATATATATATTTATACATATTTATACACCTATATATCTATATATGTCTGCCTGTGTTTAAAAAAAGCACTAAAAGTTAGCACTTTTCAAAGAAGCTTCTTCATCCTTTGAAGGCCACTTCTCTTTTGTCATTCCTTCCAAAAAAGATCCCCTTCACTGTCTTCTGCCTGAAAACAAATGGATGTGCCGAGCCTCTCAGTGCCCAGCATCCATCTTCAGTATCATCTATGAAAGGACACATATTGATGGATGATTGCAAAGCCTTTCTTAACTTGCCATCATGTAACTTCTGTTCTCTTTTCCATCTCGTTGCGTGTCACTTCTACACAGAGGTGACACGCACTTAATGAAAAGAACAGCAATTTACGAAACGGTTACTTGTGCGTAAGAATGCCGTCCTTGTCAACGTCCCTTGAAATCAATTTTCTTTTTTACTTCGACTTACTTCGAAAAAAACAACAAAATCTATCGCTGCAGTTGTTAGCACGACGACGCCACCTCGTAACCTGGCACTCGTGTGGAGGTTGTGGTCGATGTGTCTGCGGTCACCCTAACCAATGACTGGGGTTGCAGCTGTGAAGAACCAGGCGACGGGGCACTACATCCTCAACGGGAAGGGGGAGGAGGCGGGCTCCAGGACCTTCATCGACCTGGGGGTGGAGTGGGAGTACCAGGTGGAGGCTGACGTGGAGACCCTGCACACCGACGGACCGCTACACGACCCCGTCGTCGTTCTGGTACGGTCCCCACAAAGATACTATCAAATTATATAGGGTGAATATTTATTTGAACACAGTATATGTGTATTGCTTTATTTATGTTGTTTAGATTCAGACGTTCTCATGTCTTTTTTATGTATTTGTTTTATTTGTGTTGTGTAAATTAATATTAGTATAGTACAGATAGTATTTATATGCTCAATTTATATCCTTATTCATATGTGGGTGGTGGGGTGTTTCAATCGATAGATATGGCGTTATGTAGTAACTAGGCATAGTAACAGGTCATCACTAATGAACAGGTTTTTGTTTCTGATAGGCTTGTCCGTAATTTATAACGCGGAGGACATCTAAATGTACTCAACAGTACAATCATTTACGACAACATTAATCTTTTAAAACCCTTCCAAAGAGCATTTCATGTCATCATATTTAGTCATTTCAATTTCAATCTCCTTCAGGCTGCATCCTATTACATGCTCTTGCAGTTGCAAATTAACACAGTCATTAGACACACTTCACACAAACACAATTATGCACCTTTGAATGTATTACTTAGCATGATTGGACTACCGCCTCTTTTGACGATCATGCAATGTCTGATCTCTAATAGCACACTTTCAATTGAGTTTAAACTCCAATTATTGTCAGCAAATACATATTGTTTATCTGTGTATTTAGCGCCTCAACACAAAAACAATGTTTTCATTTAACACATTATTTATCACTCTAATTGGCTGAAGGTTAAAATATTTCCAATTTAATGCTTTTTCTCCTGCCATGAAAGAAATATTTAAACGAGAAATGGGACGTAAAAATCTAATTTCACGGCCAAGTGGTCTGGTTTTTGTAAGTGTTCAACTTCTAATAACCTAACTTTTTAATAGTTGTCCTGGCTGGTTATCGGTTATTATCTCCACCGCCAAAGAGCAGGGTCAGTCATCCAGCCGGTCAGCCCATGCTTATGTATGACCCGATATTAATAGCCATTTTTCATCCCACCGAACCTACACACGCACACAGCGAGGTCACCGTCTGAGCGTGGGCAGGCAGAGCTCCGCCTCCTGCTGTGTCTCTGGCGTGTCGCCCGGACCGCCTCATCTCACCACCTCCAGAACCGGGCAGCGGAGGCTTCTCGCTGTCTTAGTGGGTTGACTAGGCAGACTACGCTCTGTCTGCCTGCGGGTCCTTCTGGAAATCCCATTCCATGGTTCCTCTCTCCCCCCCCCAACTCCGTCCCGCACCCCCTATCAAGTCTGAAAGACTAAGAGCTAAAAGTTCTGCTCTGTGTCTTGTCACAGAGGAAAACTGAGGCAATGGTAGGGCAAGGGAGGTTAGTGAATAATGCTGATGTAACGTTAGAGGGCATAGTGGATGAGAAACACTACCTCTACCCACAGAAGGCTACACATTCAAATTCATTAGCGTTGAAGGTTGTTTTAGAGCAGGCTTTGCTCTTTATCGTCTTCCTTTGATGCGTTTGCAGAGCTGGTGTGCGGCAAGAAGCCAGGTCAAATGAGTGCAATTTTTTCTTATAGTTAAAATATTGTAATTATTTCAGTAGAATGTCAGCCAGAGTTGCAAGTGACCCAGGGATACGGCTAGCATTAAGGGCGCTACCCTAATGTTAGCAGTATCTGGAGGTGAGTAGACAGTTTGCTATGTTGGGAGCCATTTGACGATAATATATGCAGCATTCAACCTTTGCTGACCTTTATTGTGAAAGAACGTCTCCAAAAGAAAGCATTGTCTTTCCCTTTGTTTAGGAATTACTTCTTCAGCTTGTGGTCCTCTTTGGTGTCGTAACATTAGGGTGTTTCTATCCTGACAGGGAAGCACTGCAGGCTCCAGCTGGAGGGTTTGCTCTCTGCTCACCTCTGTCAGATTGGCAACATTTAAATTGGAGTCTTACCTGACTGAACACATCACTTTCCCTAAGTCCACCCTTTGCCTGCTCACATTGGCAGAACGCTCATTCGCCGATTCGTATTCAGTTGGCTTCACTGTAAAGTCTAATCCACCTCAGTTCGATGCCAGAGCGGGGGATAAGTAGGATGGAAAACACGATAGAAATCCAACAAGTAAGAATTATCCCCAGATGTGGAGCACATCATAGCATCTCAGCTCTCCCTGTGCTCGTCCCTAATAACATCATGATTGCTGCATTATCCAGACCAGGGTTTGTGTTGGATAAAAGCTTGATTATGGTAAAATGATGGTTTATTCCTGCATTTAAATGTGAAAAAGGAAAAGGCATTCTTCTATTTCTCTGGGTGTGTATTGATGTTAACACCTTTGGGTTGGATATCGATTTTGCAATTGAAAGTGACCCTGTGTGTGTGTGTGTGTGTGTGTGTGTGTGTGTGTGTGTGTGTGTGTGTGTGTGTGTGTGTGTGTGTGTGTGTGTGTGTGTGTGTGTGTGTGTGTGTGTGTGTGAGGCAGATAATACCAAAGGACAATGAAACCAGGTCTACTTTGATGTATAAGTACATCATCCATGAAGACTCGGTGCCAATTAACAACAACAATGTCATCCTGGAAGATACCTACGAGTGGGCTTTGAAGAGCTGGTCGCCCTGTTCCAAGCCCTGCGCTGGAGGTACTTACCACAACAACCACCTAATCCACTGCAGAGATGAAGTTATCCCCTTATATCGTGCTTGGATCAAACACAGCACGGCTCAAGTCTCCTAGCTCTCACCTAGTTCTGATCTCAGCTTCCCTGCCTTCAATTGTATAATTTTATGGGGAACGTAAAGTTTTATTTTCCTATTTTTTTTTTTTTTGTAGTTTGTAACCCTGTTTGACAATGTGAAGCTGCCTGCCCTGGCCAATTGTCTATAGCAAAATACATCTTTAAACTCAATGATTAATTGCAATTTCCGCCTTGATATACAGAGACCGGTGTATGAATCAACCAGGCCCGTTTAAGGATACCAATGATGCCTATTTTTCACACACACACACACACACACACACACACACACACACACACACACACACACACACACACACACACACACACACTAAGGGCCTACTTTTGGCACCAAACTGCCCCTATTACATGGGGAGCCGCAGGCACACAGCGGAAGTATAGGGAGCGATATTAAAAAGCACCCATTTGTAAGTGTGTCCCTCTAGTTCAGACATTAGTGGATCACAGAAAAGTCAGCTGTGACGGATGGAACAACCATCAAGGTGGTTAGGTTTATTTATATATTTTGGTGGAACGGATGTAGTGCTTGAATAATGGCAAGTGTGTCCTGCTTAGCTTTGTGCCCGTTTCATGGCCACCCGTTTGCCGTAAACCTTTCTGACACACTTCACTATCCTATATCATGCAGACTATGCTAAACATGGCTTCATATTAAACATCAAGTGTATGCATACATAAATAATCATTCTCACTAAACCATTCTGGCACAGTTTAATCCAAACTGAATACATTATATATAATAGAAAAATTATCACATAATCCACATAATCCATTAACTTTGATTATAACGTGTAACATGGACAATTACACAACACTCTCACAAAGACAGGCCAATACCACCGCTACTGCCTCGCCTAATGGTCTCTCTCTCTCTCTCTCTCTCTCTCTCTCCCACACCTGTTTATGGCACTAGGGTTCCAGTACACCAAGTATGGATGTCGGAAGAAAGGGGACACCCGGATGGTCCATCGAGGTTACTGTGACGTCAGCAAGAAGCCCAAGCCCATACGCAGGATGTGTAACCTCCAGGACTGCACACACCCTCAGTGAGTACGCACACACTCCACTAACGAAAGATTGGATAGGGAGATAGAGAGAGATAGCAGAAAGGTGAGAATTGTTGCATTCACGTACCTGGGATTGACAGGTTCATTGTGATTGGATCAGGACAGCGATGCCCTAATTGGTCGGAAATTAGCAAGGAGCCGTCTAAAATCTAGGTGGCCAGTCAACCAAAACAGATATTCTCACAGTGCATTTCACTCACTAATAGCTGACGGGTGGCAATGCTATTTTTTGCATGTAGCTCCTAAATCCAACCTACTGCTTATTTCAATTCAGAACTTTTGGAGGGAAAAGACACCGATCGATTCCGCGACCTAAAGTTTCCTTTTTTGGGCTTTTTTGGAACGGTAGATAAGAGGAGTGGTCTGTCATGTCTTGATAGAAGCAAAAGATGATTATCAATATGAATTCTTTAATGGTTGTGACCAAATTATTAAGGTCCGGCTTTAACAGGCTTTAACTTTAAAAAAAAACATTATAAAAAGTATATAATGCATATATTCATGAGCTGAATATAAAGCAACTATATTTGCAGAGAATATCATTTATTCAAATTGTTATTCTTCATATAACAGCACCGTTGATGCGTTGCATGCGGCCAATCCTGCATCAACAAACTAATGCATTTTTTCAAAGCATACATAAACCAGAAGTCGTGACCCTGCCTTATGTTCTGCTGATATGGCCTACAAATGCATCTAGCAGATAATAGATCTGTTCATCGTAAACAAACTCCTCGATACAAAACACATCACACAGAAAAGCCTGTAGTGGTCCAAAATTGTGAAGATGACAAAACAAGGCCTGGTCCATTGGTAAAAGCCCATC
This sequence comes from Gadus morhua, assembly GCF_902167405.1. Classification (NCBI taxonomy): domain Eukaryota; kingdom Metazoa; phylum Chordata; class Actinopteri; order Gadiformes; family Gadidae; genus Gadus; species Gadus morhua. Next base: position 6,685,534 of record NC_044053.1, read on the forward strand.
AAAGCTAGAAAACCCATCAAATATCGCCAATTAATACCTCTTATCAGTCCGGTCGTCTTTTACGGCCCCCCTCAAGGGAAAGTGTGTAGGAGAAGAAAAGCATTGATCGAAAAGACAAAGCATAAATGTACTTGAGAGATGAGAGCTTGGCCTAGAAAAACGTTGGGACTGTTGGGAGAGAGAGAGAGTGCTGTTATGTAAGGGTTAATGTACAGAACGCCAGTCATTATCGGGAAAATAAGCGATCAGCCGAGAAATTGTCTTCCAAAGACGTTGACGACGCTTAGCAACCGGACACGCTGGGGTTGATAAGTTACCGGACTACTCCCAGAGTGTTAAGAAAGACACTAACAAACATCACAAATTTTCGTTTCCACATTTGTTTTAAAAATGTCCATTTCAATTGCTTTTATGCGTGATTACATGCAATATACAGACATTGTTGATCTCGGCAGGTATCAGTTTATTATGTTATGTTATGTTTATGAATGGCAGTGGCATGGCCACCCTACTCACTGTACCTCGCACACGTTTCAAATAAAAACATGAATATATTAACCTGTATATTATTTGAATATCTTAGTATTGAATGCAAAATAACAAGGTACATTTATGCATAGCACTATAGGACCAGTTTAATATAAAACACATTTTTATACAATACATAATCCCTGCTCCATCTCTCCATCAGTTTGGGGGTCCTTGGCCTGGAAAACGTTGAAGACCCCTGCTTTACTGCATACAATGGTTATACAATGGAGTTTGGCAGTATGGTTCCACTTTTTTTTTTTTTTTTTTTCTTATGCTCCCTGCTGTAGGATTCAAAGCACGACATACAGATACAGATAGATACTGAATACCAACAGTATAGGCCTCCAAACATTTGAAATCGGGGAGCGCTATACAATCCCCCATGGGATACATCAGACATCTCAACCCATTGAATAGGTCACTTACAGTACAATACAGAGCAGAACCGAAGCAGGTGTGAGAGAGGTTGAGATCCAAGGTCTTAAATGGAGCGCCCATCACCCTACGTGTGTTTGCTTTGGACCGCGTCAGCCGACAGCGGGGGCGCGTGGCTAGCGTGTCCTGCCAGAACCAGCTCCGCCCGTGTCGTTGCTGTGACCGCCGTTCCGAACTCACCGCACCCCCTCTTTTTTTGGAATCGGTTCAGGTGGATCTCGGAGGAGTGGGAGAACTGTCCCCGGACCTGTGGCAGCCTGGGCTTCCAGATCCGGACGGTGCGCTGCGTGCAGTACTCCCAGGACGGCACCAACCGCTCGGTCCACACCAAGTACTGCAGCGGGGATCGGCCCGAGAGCCGGAGGCCCTGCAACCGGGTGCCCTGCCCCTCCCTGTGGAGGGTGGGGGCCTGGTCCGAGGTACAGCACAGCACCAAAGACCCCTTGGGGAAATACTAGGGGTGGGAAAAATAATCGATTCTTCGATGCATCGCGATTCTCGCTAGAACGATTCTGTCTCGATGCAGATAAATTAATAATCCGATCTTTTTTTTCTTTTTTTTTTGCCTGCTGCAACATTCTGATCGCCAGAGAGGGATACATTTCGTAATTTTAAAATTATTGAATTTATCTTGAGTGTGTATTGGCCAATCTGATTCGTCTTGACTCGATTGCGATTCAGCCTACGCATAGCATGCGCTGCGCGCAAACTCACAGCCAGACACAAGAACTCCTTTTAATTCAAGAGCAGCTTTTTCTTTAATGACATAGAAAAGAAAGATGAGAAAGAAAATAAACTGTAACCTATTTTTTGCATCCTTCCATACTGTGTTAAAATGCAGGCTGCATTGATTATTGCATTGTTCATAGAAAGTCATATTTGTGACAAAAGCTTTCTCTCTTATAAATATTCGATAAGTTAATTCACCTGTTGATGTCTTTATTGATCATCACAAAAGTAGGAAGTGATTAGCAAACTCTGAGTAGAAAACCCAGATGTATATATATATTTTTGAAAATCACGCATGGAAATGTACATAAAAGAAATTGTTGCATCGAGATGCTTCAGAATCGAAACGTTGACCCCTTATAATCTGAATCAAATCTTGAGGTGCCAAGAGATTTCCACCCCTAGGAAATACATCATGGATGTTCCACTTTAAAAAGAATAAGAATGATGTAAATAATTGTAATACCAATACTAACAATTCATTGCATTTGCACAGCACTTTTCAGGAAACCCAAAGCACTTTACACTGTGTGTGTCTTTGTGAGTGTGCGAGTGGTAAATCCTAAACTGCTCTCTCGTCACCACTCCTCCTCTCCCTCCACCCCAGTGCTAAGCAGTGTTTTTTTTGTACCCTCTGCCTCTTGTACCTTATGTCTCCAGAGAGAGACGGAGAGGAGCCCCTTTCGCAAACACAGTGACATGTCTCTTTGGCTATTCAAACAAGCAATTATCAAGCTTCATCACCTTAGAAAAACAAACTGATTAATAAATTAAGTGTCCTCCTTTTGCACGCATGTTGTTTCCATGAAGGGAAACCCAAGAGGATACAAAGGGATGAGTTAATCTACATATCTGAGATGCAGTGGGTGTTTATGTCTGTGGTGTGATTCATGAGGAGCACTATCTATTAGAGGCTAAGCATTCTACTCAGTCTTTATCTTGACCACACTTGAGAAAAGGATGATGGGTTCAGCTCGACATCAATATAAAACCCTGACAAAAACACTTGTTATATTGTTAGAATGCACGTCTCAGGCCCTGTCCACGCTAACCCGGGTAACTATATGAACGCACATTCGCCATGGTAACGATCTCCGTCCACACTATCGTTTTCATATCGTTTATGGAATGTTTTGCATCCACGTTCCACACTGAAATGACTTTGATTAACAGTTGTTGTCATGGTTACGCGACTCCCGCCACGACTCTCTGTTTATTTTACAGGCGCGCGATCAGCTGATAGTTGCAGTTGATCAGCTGGCTTATTCTTTTCACTCACAAGCAAAAAATAAAGCATTGCACAGAGAAATCCTCATTTCAATTTCACCTGCCATCTTTTTTTTAATGAGGGTCTCGGTCTCAAGTGCAAGCTTTTGGCAGCGTCATGACAGTGTCATGGCAACCGAACGTCCTTTTCTCTGAAAGCCTTCGTCTACCCTGACCACAATACAACGCACACCCAGAGTTATCACATTTATCCACCTCAGCGATCGATTTTGAAAAGCATTGTTTTAATTGTCGGAATTCGCCGTTCTAATGTGGACGGAGGTAGCCTGGGTATACCCATGCTGCCTTGCCAGGTGTTACGGCCTTTCGCGCTGCTAGGCAGCCATGTAGGCAGCCTGGATTCAATGGATCCGATTTTCGCCTGAGCTAGGGAACCAATCACAGAACGGGGAGGGACGGCAAGGCGATGACGACGTCTATGCGACACACCCATCGTCTTCTTCCTCTCTTCCTCATCGAATTTATGTCGCTCTACATACGTCATCTGGTACAATTGATACGATTGGCTATTAGCTACGTACAGACTCCTATGATAGACATTTGTAGCGCCCAATAAATGGCTCCCGGCAATCGTAAACCACGCCTCAAATACGAGAAAAAAGGAATGCGTGGTTCCCAGACCTCTTCTCAATGTAGATTGAGATGAGGTCTGGCGTTAGCGAGGCTAGGACGGAGGGGCAAAACGGATAAATATTTATGCGTTTGTAGATTTACCTGGGTTAGGTTGGGCAGAGCCTTAGAATAAAGGCAAATCGATGTATTGCTATATTGCTACTGGAAGATATAAGAATCAAGTGGACAACCCAATGCTTGCCATGAAATCAGTGTCGCACATCCGGGTGCATAATGACACACTGCTGCTTGCTGTTGCTCTTGATTTCTAGTTAAGTGAGTGCTATATGCAGCGCTCAACTATTGTTCTTCATAGGTTTTATTCTTTCTTTCTTTCGTTATTATTTTCTACAAAATTCAAAAAAAAATACTCCTTCCACAATTATTCCCCTAGAGACTTTCTCGAGATTCTTTGACACTTCAACTACTTCAGACTTTGTAACTTGGTAAATACTCAACCGTTTACCTTCATTCAAACATTTAACAAATCAACACACTTTTTTCAGAATAACATCTTAATGTCATTCCCGCTTCGTATATTTTCAGTTGGGCACATTGACTTACGCTGAGGCTAGAGCGTGAGGACGTGATAGATAGAGGACACTCTAGCCCAAGGTGGCTAGTTAGCGATAGAGTTTTGCGAAATATTATTCCAAATAAGAAACAATAAGTTGTGGAAATTTAAATAAATCAACGGAACACTGAATATAATGAAATTCACTTGGGTTGGAAATAGGTAATTTGGGATAAATCATTAAAATAATCTCCCTATGGGCAGGGCATATATTTGAAGAGTGCGTTTTTTTGTATTTAATAATATACACATACTGGTTCAGTCGAACTTTGCTAACACTTGCCAGACATTTCTTGTGTGGGAGGCATTTGTGCATACATACGTATGTGTGTATGGGGGGAGGCGTATATCAGTGTGTGTGTGTGTGTGTGTGTGTGTGTGTGTAAAGGCATTTGTGCATACATACGTATGTGTGTATGGGGGGAGGCGTATATCAGTTTGTGTGTGTGTGTGTGTGTGTGTGTGTGTGTGTGTGTGTGTGTGTAAAGGCATTTGTGTACACATACGTGTGTGTGTATGGGGGGAGGCATATATCAGTTTGTGTGTGTATGTGTGTGTCTGTGTCTCTGTGTGTGTGTGTGTGTGTGTGTGTGTGTGTGTGTGTGTGTGTGTGTATGTGTGTGTGTGTGTGTGTGTGTGTGTGTCTACAGGCACTTGACTCTGTTTGCCTGCATGTGTGCGACCTCTCCATTGATCCTGCATACGTAAGTATGTGTGTGCCCATATTAAGTCTGTGTTCCGGGCCCCTTCCTGCTCCAGTGTTCGGTGACCTGTGGAGAGGGCACGGAGAGGCGTCTAGTGAGCTGCCGGGTCGGAGACCAATGCACCGGGGAGAGACCAGAGGCCATAAGGCCGTGCCGACCAGGACTTTGCCACGGTGAGCCATCGTGCCCATCTCGACTCCCACAGTGTCCATGTTTTTTTGACCTCTGCCGTCAATTATTCGGAAAGGTCACAATTAGGGTTGCCGCGGTGTGGACATTTTCACACCGAGTAATACGCTCGTGTCAACACCGGTATTACCGGTATAAACGGTATTAACTTTGAAACCCTAGGTCAATCGCCATCTTCTCCGTCAACTCTCCTCTCACACTCGGTGACAGCGGCTGGCAGCGCGCCAATTCTCGGCGTCTTATAACGTTCTATTTATAATAGTATAATATAATTTTATATATCATAATATCACGGCCAAAAGCTCTGTGCGCCTCCGGATGGCAGTAGCGCGGGGAGCTATACCGCCGTTGCTATGGTTACCGGTCTTGTAAGGAAGCGCGTCAATTCTCGGTGCGCCAATTCTCCCGCACAGAGCAGAACTGTGGCCTATTCTACAAATTTTACATTTCTTAATTATAATAATAATAATAATAATTCATTGAATTTATTTAGCGCTTTATATTATAATTATAATATAATTATAATTATATATATATATATATATATTATATATATAATTATATAATTATAATTATAATTATATTATTCATTTTTTTGCTGAATTTGTTTTTTATTACTGAAAAAAATAGAAAGAAAAAAAGCTAGGTGTTGCCACCGGTAACACCGGTAATACCGTATACCGCGGCAACCCTAGTCACAATTAATGCAGAACAAAAATAGAACAAATGTAACAATCCAAACTAAATACATGTGATTTTGAACGCCTGTTACATTCAATCGTTACTAAATAGCGGTACTAATCTGTAGCCCGAAGCATAGGCATTGGTTTAATGTTGTGTGTCTCTGAGGAATCACTACTGATAAATATATGACCCAAAGCAATGCTGTAGCTAGTAAAGCTAATTTAAATGCCAGGTTTAGCAGATGTAAATAATAATTCCAATTATTCATCACTCATATTATCGGGCAGAATAATCACAATTCCTTATTTTTGGCATTATTATGCAGGCCTTAACCTATCCTATCATGTTCAAATTCAAGTCTACCTATTTAGGGCCCAATATACTAGAGAGGTTCCAAAAAAAATTTATTAAAAAATGTTTACTGACAAATATATTAGAAAGTAATTCATATATAACATATAGTTATAATAGATAACTGACTAAATAAAGTAAATCCTATCACAAACAAAATCCCCAAATTTGTGCCAATCCATTTAGGTGCACAAGTCAAAGTTATACGCAACTACGAGGTAGAATGAATCCGAGTTGGCTGAGAAGGTTGATGTTCCCTCAATAGGAACCGTCCTTCAGTCTGCGAGCGCGAGCTCGGATGCTTCGGTATCCCCTGCCAGATGGCAGCAGAGTGAACAGTGTGTGTGCTGGGCGCTGGAAGCCTTGATCGTTCTGAGAGCTCTCCCGAGGCAGCGTGTTCGGTAGGTGTAAACTCTCTGACAATGATGCGTGCTGAAGTCCTTACAACCAAGGCGCGTCAGACCTCCCGGCCCTTGGCTGTGTACCCCACCGTACCGCGCTGGGATTGAGTTGTCAGAATGATCTCACACCTGTACAAGTGTGACAGGGTGACTGGGTCCATACCAAACAGCCTCAGTCTCCTCGGGAAGAAGGAGAAGTTTCCCCGGCCCATCCGATCGGCGTGTCGTGGGTCCACCAGATAGGGTCGCCGAACGTTGGAGTGCACCCCGAGGAACCTGAGGCAGCTGTCCTGTTTCCTCCACAGTTCCATTGATATGTATGGGGGTGCATGCTCCCCTGTCCCTGCTGAGGACTCTTGTAGTCCATGACCCACTCCTTCGCCTGGCTGAAGGAGGGAGGGAGCAACCAAGTTCAAGTTCAAGTTTATTATAGAGCACTTTAAAAACAACAACAGTCTATCTAGTTATAAAACAAACAAATAAAATAAAACCAATTAAATGCACAAAAAGGGACACACTAGACAAAAATTAACAACTATTCGCCAAAGGCAAAGTGAATATTGGGGAATAGCCGAATGGGCTATTCCCCAATATTCACGGAGCCTGAGTTGAATCATTGTTTTAGTAAATACTACACGTGAGCACTCAAAAAATAAACAAGATAACACCTCTTGCCGGTATTTTTTATTTTTCATTTTTTGTGGTATATTTGTTTTTATTAGCGTGACGACTGACGAGACAAGACAATTTGCATTTGAGATCTCAATCATTGGATGTTGCCCATGTGTTGGTGATCAGCGTGGAGGAGGCGCGGTCACCGATTCTCAACATCCGTCTTCCCCATCAGGAAGTTGTAGATCTGTCTCCATCGCGAGCTGTTTCAGAAATCGTTAGCCTCATAGCATAATTGGCTATGTCGTATTTTAAGGTTCATCTTGTATTCAGCGTCAAAAATGCCTCAGCCAAATAGAGGACTTCGGAATGATTATGGAATGTAAAAAGCACTCTGAATGGCTGAGAATATAGCCAATGAGGCACAGTGACTCAGCTTAGGAGAGTAGAGTTGGGTTCGAAATGACAATTTTGCCAACATTTGACTAAGGCAATTATGCTATGAGGCTAAAAATATGTAAAATGTTGCATATTATTAACATATAATATATATATAAGAAAGTCATATAATCGTACCGTACTGCGACTTGAAATATGAAGGATACCTCATAAAACACCGGTCTATGTTTAGAAACGTTCTCAGTTTCAATTGGCTGAACAACGACAGCATGAGGTTGTGTCTGAAATTATCTTGGTTAAATGGGTTACTGTTTATTTATTCATACGGCCTCCAAGAGAACCGTCACCATAGTAACCCTTGACTTATTTTGTGTTATGTAAAGCACATCAATTCCCAATGCCGCTGCAGAAATTGCCTTCTCGCTGACATTCTCGAACATTCAGTACACGCTCAGAAACCCAGGACACTCGTGGGTTTGTCAGAGTTGAATCACTGCTCGCAGCCTTCAGAGTCGTAAATCAAATTCAGATATAACCACTCGTTTGATTCAGAGTAAATAAGGTGCGGGGTGGAAGACAAATGGAAATTGGACGTCACATTTCTGTCAAAATAAATGTACCTTCAAGCAAGAGTTTCTTAAACTGAAGCCGTCTGTCTGGAGATTCTGAAAGTGCTATAACCAACTTTGTTTTCATGGACATGAAAATCTCTGTTGGATTTGGTCACATTTCAGCCAATTAGTTGAAATTTGATATAAAAGTAATGTTTGGCAGTTGACGCAGATGAAATTGCTACTGAGCCACAAATCAGATTGCGGTTCAGTTTAGCTTACTTTGGTGATTAATCAACTATGTGTCAGTATAATTATCACAGTTGTTATTTGTACACATGATTATGTGTGGACAGTAGTTCACCTATATTTTACACCACACAAAAAGTAGCTCAAAAGAAAATAAAACAAGTATTTTCTAATAAATTTCCATTATAGATTGCAATACAGTGCAGCTGATAGAACAATGCCGATGCATACACTCAAGTTTGACAACACTATAGCCAAACTACTAGGGCGACTGCACAGTGCCTGGGTAGGAGTGAAGGGCAGAGTGCTGCAGTGGATCCTGTTTTGACATATTCTTCTGAAGATAAAATAGTTTCTGACAAGATGGAGATTTCAAAAGACAATTTTTAAAAATGTATTTTTGTAGTCTTAATACACAGGTTTGATTTTAGACCTTTACAGACACTTTGTCTTAGGACGTTGGTGTCCAGATAGGGCATTTTAGCTTGTCTTGCCAGTATCACAGGCATGCTGTGATTCTCCCCCTGCTTCTTAGTGTCACATTGCACATACATCATAATAATAATAATAATAATAATAATAATAATAATAATAATAATAATAATAATAATAATAAAAGTAATAATAATAATAGGGAATATTTTTACCCTTTAACAGAAATTATTTGACTAGATATTCACACAATTATAAAATCAACGTTCATATTGAATCATAGATATGATTTAAATAATGCAACCCTTTAGGGGGCATAATGGACGGACTGGCATTGTGTTATTCATTGTGTATTAGCTATACATAATGGACGGACTGGCATTGTGTTATTCATTGTGTATTAGCTATACATAATGGACGGACTGGCATTGTGTTATTCATTGTGTATTAGCTATACATAATGGACGGACTGGCAGTGTGTTATTCATTGTGTATTAGCTATACATAATGGACGGACTGGCAGTGTGTTATTCATTGTGTATTAGCTATACATAATGGACGGACTGGCAGTGTGTTATTCATTGTGTATTAGCTATACATAATGGACGGACTGGCAGCGTGTTATTCATTGTGTATTAGCTGTACATAATGGACGGACTGGCAGCGTGTTATGTATGGTGATGTTGCCATCCAGCTGGTCAGTCACGGAGCTGTTTTGTCTAAATGCATCCGTCCAACCCACTCAACCAGGGCCTCTGTGTGCGGGGTGGCAGGGTGTAACTGACACCCTCTCCAATCTGCTCGTTACGGTGCTTCCAGATGAGCCTTGCCACGGAGACAAGTCCATCTTCTGCCAGATGGACGTGCTGGCGCGGTACTGCTCCATCCCCGGCTACCACAAGCTGTGCTGCGAGTCATGCGGCCGGCGCTCGCCCTCCTCCCTCCCCCCCGAGTCCGCCCAGACGGAGGAGGAGCACCTGCGCTTCGGCTCCGCCTCCCAGCTCCTGGAGACGCTCACCGCCAACGCCACCGCCAGGAGACACGGCCTGCCGAAACCAGGCCCGGGTAAGCACGGTTCGGCGAAGGCATCGAGGCCGGCAAAGGCTGGCCAACACGCGGCCGCCGGCCCAACCCGCGCCCCGCTGAGGAAGGCAACGGCCCCGCCCAACGGCAAGCCGCCGAGGCAGCGTGTGGGGCGGAGCCGGAGGCTCGCCGCCAAGGCGCCGGCGTCCCTAGCCGCCGGGCACGAGAGGTCACATGGAGAGGGTCAGAGGTCAGGGGAGGTGACGGGGGAGAGTGGCCGGGCGAACACTGAGGGGGAAAGATGAGGGGGAGGGGGGGGGGGGGGGGGGGAGGTGTGGCCAGAACTCTGCTGCAGTCCATTCCCAGCTGTTCTCCCTCTGCCCCCACTCTCCTTCGCACGACATCGCAAGGAGAGATAGAACGACAAAAAAAAAAGAGAAAAACGGAAGGAAGACGAAGAGAAAAAGAGAAAAGTGCTGGTACACTTTGAGTCCCGTTCCCAAATCCAGTGCCGTTGATTTGTATAGCACTGCCTAGTCCCACAGCAAGCTCTTCTTAACGCGTGATATACTGTACACCCTGAGGTTGAATCGAAGGCAGATTGTCACACTCAGTTTTATCTAGATTCAATAATTTTGTCACAAACCAAATATGGATTCAAAGACGAAACAGAAAAGACGATCTTTTATTCTGCACGATTCGGGTTTTTTGGGGGTGCAAAGATTTGGTATCCTTTAGAGACGGCCATGTTTATCTAACAGTAATATAAATTCAATTTGACCTGAACCTGAACACTTTTGAATCTCTTTTGAAAAATGTTAATCTTAGTCATTCTTGGCCATTCTGGTTAATATCCCCAGTTCTCTGAACTTGGCTGATAAGGCGTACTGGCTCATTTTGAATGAATTTGGAGGACTTCAAGACTTCCAAACACAAAAGTCCTGAGGGGAGTAGTTCTAGTTGTATAGAACATTTTGTTTTGTTTACAATCTCAGTTTCTATGAAAAAATAAATCAGTATTATTTTTGAATAGGGATGTGATGAGCAGGCTGGTGAACTTTGAGCCCCTATATTATAACTCAAAGTCAACCGGTTCATTCTCATTCTTCTTATTTAACAGCGAGACTGGCCTTTTAAAATGAATTGATGCTTCTGCTCCCAGGTTTCACCTTACACTGCGATTACCGTGAGAGCCATGCGGCTAGAGATTGAAAGCCGTGACCTTTATGGACCTTGTATTCAATATTCATCTCCATTGTATTATTGTGTATATGTTGAGAATGGTAAAAAAAAGAAGGAAAAAAAAAGAAAAAGGATGACAATATCGAGATCGAAAGTTTTTGTTTCATCTGCTACGCAGGAGAGAAAAAAATTGTTTTAGCAAAATCGGTTTGATTTTGATTCGGACGAATTGTAACGAATGAACCCGAATAGTGTTGTCACGAGCGGTGCTATTTTCTTTCTGAGGTCCGCATGATCTCGGCTCAGTTGAGGGCCTACATTAGGTCCATTCAGTTATTTTTGCCCTGGAATATATTATTAATAGAACTCATCCCTTGACACAACCACATGTTTTTGCACACATATACACGCATTTGTAAGTCTGAGGTTTGATTGGTCGGGTTCTTACAACAATGATGTATGCTTCCATTACCACCGCGTTCTTATAAGCATACTGAGCTGGACTTTGTGGATCAGACACGACACTTTCAATGTCGAACGATTTCTTTATCCTAATCATAGTTTTTTTCTAAATGGCCTTTCCAGTTGTGGAAAGTCGTAGAGACTGAAAGCTATTTATTAAAAAATAAAAGGATTCTCACAGCCACCATGCATTTGACTGCAATAGCTAAGACACAGGTTTGTGTTTCGGCAAATAAAAATAACAATAGCAAACTGCTATTGACAGTAACTCTTGTGTGCCGATGTATAGTGCTTGTATATAGCATGGAGTACATTTATATTTATTGAGAAGTCAAAGGTTCTGCTTTTGTTGGTTGTTTTTTGTTTTTTTCCCGTGCAGTGTCACATGGTCATCAACATGTAGCAGGTGAACCAATGAGATCAGATTTGCAGCGTGACGCCCCTTTACCCCCAACCCTCTATTTGAAAGCGGATTAGCAACTTAAACAGTACAGTAGAGTATGAGTGACATTGTTTTTTGGCACACAATTATATGTAAATATACATGCTCAATTATGAGATGTTTGACTTTTTGTTTTTTGAGAAAGCTGCCTTTCACAGCTGTTTTGTAGAAATGAACCTAAAATGCTGTTACAATGTGCTACCTTTACTGGCAAGACTAAAAGCTTTAGATGACCGAGTAAACAGATACTGTGGCACCAGTAAACCAACATTAGTGTAATTCTTTGTGTTTAGTCTGAGTGTTTTCTCAAAACAATTGACGTATTTTCTCCCCAGGTTTACTTAAGGAATTTCAGTTTCCACGTACAAACAATGCTGCTAATTGTATACGCTTGTAATTAATATTAGGATAGATGTAGATGTTACATAGACAATCCCTGAGCCTCAGACAGATCTTACTGCATAGTAAAACACCAGGTACTGTATTGTATATCCCTGTGCTACTTGTGCCTTTGAGCAATAAGATTGAAAAAAGCCAAAGTGGGTTTCTCTCCTCTCCTTACCGCCTGTCCCTGTATGTTTGTAGATGAAGTGTACACTACTGATGCTGTTTGTTGGAACGGGGAGCACATAGCATTAAAATGATATAATGAACAACCATGGTGCCTGTATTTCTTCATTGTGTGTGGTGAATGTAGTGAACGGTCCATGTTTAAAGGTCACTGCCTCTCTCTCTGTTAGTTGTCTCCCTCGCTGGCGCCCGGTCTGTAAAGTAGGCCTACCTATGGCTCATTTAATCTGACTGACAACTTCAAGAGTAATATGTCAATGTAGAGAAAGTTTTATAAAATAGGCCTTCTATGCTCTAATTGTAAGACGTAACAGTCCGTCCAATTGTTTGGTGAAAGCTTTTTTGAGCTTCTCTGTGAAGGATGGTGGAGGGGGTTTAATGGTGCAAGAAACAAGAGCTCATTCAACTCATGTATTGTATTGTATTTTTATCCTGTGTTTTTCCACTGCTGCGGATTAATAAGGTTGTATCTAAATTAGCATACGCGCACAGTTTCTCAAGGAAAAGTAAGGAAAGATGACGGAGACCAACACGTTTGCACCGATATCTGAGCTCGTTCAACCATTTATTCAAAACCGCCAAGTAACGTGCCTGGGGAGATTATCCCAGTGGACAAACTATCAATACAAAAGCGCACTGTCGCTTCACATAGTACCCGGCAAACAGACCTTGACAAGTTAGGAATCGAATTAAAGACGGCGTCCGATGTTGATGCCAAGGACACATGTAATGCCATTCCATATTTATGAGATTATAAAAACAGGTTGCCTGGAGCATGAATGACAATTGTAATGTGCGATGGTGTAGGTCAGGGTTAGTATGAAGGAGGCAACATGTGAGATTCTCCTCACGGTACTTATTATGCTATAAGCTTTTGACCGTACCACGCCAGGTCTCAACGGCACTATATATATTTACCATACGTTTAGAAAGTCAAGGATTCCTGCATACAACCAATCAGTTACTAAATAACATAATGATTATAGGCTGCGCCTATAATCATAGAATCTGGAGTTACAATAAGTAACTATCGTTTCAGCCATTTACTGTACAATTCAGAATTGAATGAGAGGAGGGCTGAGGAGGGCTGTCAATCAAATATCGCGCTTCAGAAACGGCCAATCATAGGAAAGCTTGGTTCCCTCCCCTATAATGCCAAAATTAAATTCGAGCGAGAGCGTAAACATCTTTCGCGAGGGGTTTTGCGCGCGCTGAGGTAATTTTCGCGCGCGAGTGGCTGTTTAGCGCGCGCTGAGGTAATTTGCGCGCGCGAGAGGCTGTTTTGCGCGCGCAGAGATCATTTGCGCGCTCGCAGTTAATATCTACGCGTGTGGAATAATATAATACGCCCAAATGCATCTTTTATCACATTAGTGAATTATGGCACTAATGTGTCGCCATATTGGTCAGTCTTGCGTGCTGAACGTAGTGACGAAAGCCTTGCGTGGTTTTCGAGGAAATTGCTGTTTTTCAATCGTCCCGTGTTTCAATCGACCCGGCTCTCCCCCACTCCATGGAGGCAAAGTTCTTCCCGCATGCCTCACACATGAAAAGATTCTATTCTGTGAATGGGAAGACGACGCCGGGGGATTTATTTTGTTCTCTCCGCAAACAAGTCTTCAAACATGCAGAAAGGGATGATATTTATTTTGAGAGAGTAGACCACAGTGTCTCGATGAGAATAGAAGATTACCAATCTCCTATTAATCGACAGGCAGCTCAAGTTTGGTAACCAACAGAGCAGACGTTCTTTACTCAAATAGAAGTACAGATAAAAAAAAGACTGGGGAAAGTAGAAGTAAAAAAGTAGATGCTACTCAAACTTGCGCTACCAACTTGTAAGAGTGAGTAGGGGTGGGGGCGGGACCTGAGGTGGGGGTGCAGCTGGACCTAGAGGTGGAGCTGGAAGAGGAAATCTCCACCCATTGGCTCTGCAGCCTCTCCTAGTGAGGGTTGTTCTGTCCAGTTTTATTGCTAAAATGCCCTAAAATTATTTTTTTCAGAGTTTTTCTTAATCCTTCCTGCATTTGAATTAAATAGAGAAATAAGCATGAAAACATACTTTGCCATGTGAAATGCGGGTTGTATTCACTTACAAGCAGAGCACAAAACCCTCATTCCTCCAACATGTGGAAGTCCCTTGGTGTAAATAGGTTAGGAACATGATCCCAACCTCTTGAGGAAATACGCCATCAGGCACACAGCAGATTAAGGTAGGGGTAGTTTATTCCCAGCTAAAAGCATATGCCGTTATCACACTGTAATTATAGCGGCATAGCTTAACACAGACCAGCGCACAGCTTCTTATAAACAAAAAGCCAATTTAATTGCTAAACGCATTACGCTGTCGTTCAGAGCGATTCCCCGCGGCCCTTGCTATGCTACACTCGTTGTCGCGTTCCAGGAAAAACCTTGATTATTGCTTTGTAGGATATTGATCAAAGGGTTGCATGTGGCTGTTCAGCTGGGACTCCAACGGGGGTATTTATTGTTTGTATTCTAATGTGAAGTGAAAAAATCTGTGCCCTCTAATTTAGGTTAATATTTATTTATTTCAGACAAAGCTTATGCTTTGTATGCTGCTGTGTATCTGTTCCAAAATGTCCCAGTTAACATATGCATTAATACAATGAGTGGAAATGGAGAAAGAATTTCAGTTATGTGTTGTTAGCATAACATATGGTTCACATAGGACCCTATTGTTCTGCAGTTAAGCTAGCGAGCTTTTCAGCTCATGAGAACCTGCATTTCTGCAATGGTTGAATACACAAAGTAAAGTAAAGCCAAGACTTCATGATGATCCATTTCTTACAAATAAGATAAGATAGGATAAGTAAGTAAATACTATTAATCCCATGAGGGACATCCATGAATGATTTATGTTGGCACGCCAGCTAGGAATATCTGAACCTAAACAACAATATCAATTATTTAAACAACAAACAAAGAGGGAGTACACATTAGGAATACACTGAAAATATATTGCTACAAATAAGCCAAGCTGTAAAGGTTTTAGATTTTGTAACATGAAGATTAATGTTTTTCCTGTAACACAAATTACTGCACTTCAAATAAAGACATCAATCCTGAGCAGGCAATCAATGGCAAGAATCGATTTCAGTTTTAGAGACGACAATTTTGGACAGCCCTACATCTACTAACCGGCCTTTAATAATTTCCCCCTTTAACTATAAATAATTTATTATCATACAGCTAAAGCATGAGACATTACTTAGGTGCCTCCTTAACAACTTGGGACCCTTCATACACTGAGCGATTTCCCAAAGGGAATGTGTTTCTGTGAGCGCTACATAATAGCTCCGTTCTGTAGTACACAACGGGAGCTGTAGCAACGCACTGTTCAAACTTTACAGGTGGCGCGGAGCCTAGATTGTCAGACCTCCATTATGCATGACCCCTTTCTAAACAAAACCCCCCCAGGGAGCCACTCAAATCGGAAGCAGATAAATCACTGGAAATATGCTCCAATTCCAGAGTTGCAATTGCAGAATTACAATTAAAACTATTTAATTGGGTTGCATGTACAGGTATGGGTTGATAAACAGTTAGCAATGGGGATTTCCCTAGTTTTGCATATATTCCTTAAGGCATGCCATGACGACGAGGTACGGATAAGCTTCTCCTGATGTTAGTGACACGGGTGAAAGGGTCTGAGCTGGCAAAGGTTCTCACTCCCAATGAAAGGCAATCACAGCAGAGCTCATTCTGATGCAAGTCAATCTCTGTAGAAAATGCCTACTCAGAATGAAGTTTACAAAAAAACATGATTTAAACCGTTGTTAAGTCATGCAGTGTGTGAAATGTCTCAGAATGTCTTTTAGTCAACGGTAATGACTAGCAGGGTTTTGATAATGTTTAAAGAAATTGGGTATAGGTATGCGACTGTATATGTAAGATATAAGACATTGCAATGGGATGCTTTTGTAATGTATAAAATATGTTATATGTAATGGGGGCCAGTATGTCTATATTGTAGTGTTTAGGTTTGTCTCCCGGCCCAAAGGTGTTGGGTTTAAACCTTAGTGTACACTGTCTCCCTGTATACAATGAGCAAGATGCCATAACCCTGGGCCTGGTCCTTCGATAATTTGGCTATTTAGTTAAGACCCCAGGTTAATTGTTGGCTTTATCTATGTCCAGTTGTGAATCAGCCATAATTGCTGAAACTAAGCAATAGACATTGATTATATTTCCAATGAGTGTTTAGCAATTAACATAGCTGTGTCTTGTTTTGTCCAACAGAAGGAAGCGATTACGAACTGCCATGGCTAAGGAGTTGTTTCCAATAGTGCCCACAAACAAACATATACACACGTTTCAAATCTGTGATTACTGTCCCGTTACTGGAAAATAATGTCTGATTTGACCAATCAGAATCAAAGTTTCAGCAACGCTGCATGTGGTATAATCAAAAATGAGTCCAAGACCCTTTTTATGGTGTTTGATTTTTTTTGTGGTTTTGACTTGTGTGTTTGTCCATACACGGCGTGTCTGCAGAGGGAGGTTTGGGAGCAGCCCTAGAGCAGCAGTGAGTGCCATGGCATTGTGCTGAGCACTGATATCTCACCCAAGATGTGAACAGCCTTCCTGGAGCTTGAGCTCCTGGCTCATGCTTTGTGCTGGTTAACCGTAAAGCCCGGGCCCGGCAATGAGCCCTCGATGAATAATTGAAGTCGTCCGTCTGTTGTCTTCGATGTTCAAGCTAAATGTCAGTCTGTGTCACTGCGATGGTTGACGTTTTAATGCTGCACTTCTTCCTTTTGTATTCAGAGTTTTATTTGAGTCATTTGGGGCTTGCCTTTTGAGACAAGAATAATTTGAAAGACTGGTGACTCAATGCAGGGATGAATAGTTTTCGTATTATTACGGGTTATACGCCTTATGTTTGAATTATCATTCAAACATATGGCGCTCTTGTCATGAAAGCTTTGTAAATCTCCCAGACGCCGCAATAGGCTATGCTTACCGAAACTGATTTTTAAGATAAGTCAAACTTTTTCTTTCTTTAGGTGCTTCTGCTCAACGTTTCATTTACTTTTCAAACATATTTAATTGCTTCTCCTTCCAATATTTGTTTTTAACTTTGAAGCATATTTTCCTGACATAAGTTCTCTGACATATTTAGTTTGAGATCCTGGGCCTTAAGGGGGTTTGAGAATAAATCACTTTTTTATCAACTGTTGAGAGACTGTGGTACATCTGCATGATGTTCTGTAAACTCCCGCTATTGCTGGCGCTTGCAGCAGTCATGGAGAATTATGCACACTTTGGCGTTGCATCTCTCACCTCGCTAACACTCTGCGGAGTGTTAGCAATACAGCCCTGAGAACTCTAATGTAACAGGGCCTGCAGCTATAAGTGCCAAGGGCGTCTGCGACCGAACAGATTTATTTATAGTATCTGCATACTATTTTACTAAACACCTACACTCTAACAGACGTCAGTTGTGTCACTATTGTAAATATTATTGAATGCTTTCAGTAAGATTAGAGATTAGAATAGAAGAATAGAAGATTATTGAGTACTTTCATTGGAAAAGAGGACTGCTCCTTTCAACTAGCTTATTGTAGGACCTGGTAGGATGGCTTCATAGCCATATAAAATGAACTGCTTAGATGGCTTCATAGCCTTTTTTTTTATGAATACACACACCCGTGTGACTGGTTCTGGACAATCACAAGTCCATCAAACAATCAGCCGTGCTGTTCTATGTGGGAGCTTTGGTTATGTTTACTGTACAACGAGAAGTCAATCAAGCAATTGGCAAATCCATTAATATCATTTACTACCTTTCCATCAACCTCCACCGCAGCCTCTACAAGCCAGAGCACCAACCACCCATACACAAAATATAAAAGAAAGTATTTTGGAACATTCCAGCCAAACCACTCAGCCTTTTCATATCCGCAGCAATCTTCTGTCATTTAGACAGTGTACAGAGTGTGTGGAGGTGAGGTGAGGTGAGGGGTGTGTGTGTGTGAGAGAGAGAGAGAGAGAGAGAGAGAGAGAGAGAGAGAGAGAGAGAGAGAGAGAGAGAGAGAGAGAGAGAGAGAGAGAGAGAGAGAGAGAGAGAGAGAGAGAGAGAGAGAGAGAGAGAGAGAGAGAGAGAGAGAGAGAGAGAGAGACAGGACTGAGCCTTAACGGTCCGCGCTCCACCCTGGTGAGCCACCGTTCACCGTTCACCGTCCCATTCATGCTAACCAGGACATCAATCTCATCCGTATTCATAGTTCCTGGATAGCTGAAATCTCCAGGATTTTGGTCAATGGTTACCGGCCCATTGTAAATTCTTTCAAGGGGCTCCCTGACATTTGAGCCTGGCAGGCGTGTTCCTGGACCCTTCCCTGACCCATCGATAACCCTTTTAAACATCGGCTTTTGAGATGAAACTCACCATGTCCAGGTCCTACTGAGTGGAGAACAACACGGCCAAAGTGCTCACTTGAGTGTCTGGGAAATTAGAAAGGATATTTGCATCTGAAAATCGACCGATGGGAAGGGAATTAAAACCAATTTTCCAGAGCGCAGGTTGATTTGCCTCCTATGCTTCTGGCACATTTTGACATTTACACAATTGACATTTACAAATACATTTACATTGGTAAAATGTGGACAATGTCTGTGCATCAAACTTTTAATCGCCCAGTAGACAGCATAAAATTAATCCTATATACGTACTGTGTATATATATATATATATATATATATATATATATTATATATATTATATAAGAAAATACAATATAAAATGCAAGCCAAATCATTATTTGTTGAAAAAAAAATCTGTTTCTGCGCCACAAATAGACGAAGAAGAGCGCTTGACGTTGAGCCCAGTACAGAAGTTGAGGATGATGTTTTTTGTTTGCACAACCGGCAGGGGCTGAGCTGAGCCTCTGAGCTGACATATCCCAAGCATACTAGCAGCCACCGCCAACAGGCCTACGTCAGATTTCAGCCAACGTGGTGGTGGTGGTGGTGGTGGGAAACTGAAGCCACGGTTTGCTGTCAAACATGAGTGCTACTCATCCCATTCGCTGGGAGTCATTAGACACGCAGCCAGAGTCAAGAAATACAGCTTCACTTTCACTACGGGCCGCTGGTCTGCTAATGTGGAACTGATCTGTTTGTGACGTCAAACGTGCACTATCTCTCTGGTGAATACCAAAATGGGCCGTTTATTTTCAGCAGTCACAAAAATAGGCCCCCATTCTACAATGAAACACACAAGCAATGTTTTCGTTTGAATCATAATGTAATGTTTTTCCAATGCACCTTCATTACATTGTGTTCAATAGCAACTGCTTAGGTGTATTAGATACAAATATAAGCACTAAATAAGATGGAACAACAGGTTTTTTTTGTTTGGCGTGACGGCGATTGAGTGTTCAGTTTATTATAAATATGTCAAAAAGCCTTTCGACGTTCAATTGCCTTCAGCATATTTGGTCTTTTGGTCTTTCTAATGCAGCCTCCTTGGAGCTCAGCATTATTATGTGTGTTAACTTCTGGGTGAAATACAAACGATGTAGGAGAAGGAATAGCCTTTTAATAAGTTATGTTTTATGTATGTTAGAAGAACTCACATTCACATACACACAGAAAAGAACGAAGAAAAAATAAAACAGGAGATAAAAGGGCTCCAAATGAACAGACCGCTTCATATCGGAAGCAGACATCGTAGACACAGACAGACACACACACACGCAAACACACACACACACACACACACACTAAATCCAATAGGTTATGACAATTCTTGCTAAAGCAATTCCATATATCCAAGTTGGGTACGATCTGATGCAACAACCCTTCATTTATTGTTGAGGGTTCTTCTCTTTATACTGGTTCCCATGTAGAGTTTATGAATTAGACTAAAAATCGACTCAACATTTCCCAGAATACTCTCTCTCTGTTTGTGAAGTGGTGCTCTTCTCCCTTAAAGGGTGCATGAATCAAACCTTAAACTAAAAAAAGAGGACACTTTGGCAGGAATACAAACATTTTGTGGAACAGCGAGGCGATGTGGTTTCCTAACTCGAGATGGTGTAAAATACAAGTTTTTATGTACATGTCATCAGTGAGAGATTCATTAAAAGTTAAAGTATGTTTCAAGTATTAGACATTGAACTTGCGTGTTTCAATGTTTCAACTTGATTCTATCTATATATAAACACATACATACATACACATATGTACATGCAGAGGAATTTATCCCTAGAGACAGAGTGGAGCATTTGTAGACTAAAAAACAAAGAGAGAAAATGAAAAGTAGCAACCCGGGTAAATGCTTTGGTAACACTTTACAACTTTTAATAATGTATACATTCATACCTTAGTTGACATGAACACCATTAGTAAACGTGCTGCACACCGTTAGCAAATTATTTTTAATTCTCAATTAACTGGTAGTTAATGGTTATTACTACAAGAACTAATGTTTATCAATGGTCAATTAATGTGCGCTTATTGTAAGTGTTACCAATGCATGTTAAACTAAACTCGTATTATTCTCTCAATATCTATCGTTTTCACCAGTGATGTTTGATGTATTACACATTTAATCAGAAAATGTTAGTATTTGTTACACAATTCTGATAATCCTTTACAAGGACTTCCCTACTGTACCATATTATATGTCGCTTACACTGTACAACGTAATTTTTCCATTTAATCAACCACACACTAAACTCCACCTGCGTGATGGAGTGATGTGTGGTTAATAGTCTTAACGGGAACTGTGGTATGAGGAGGATCGTTTTACCGCTCAGACTGTCGATACTGAGGAAGGAAGAGGGGGAGGAGGAGGAGAGGGAGGAAGGGGAGCAGAGCATCATTATTACAATCGTTTCCAAATAATTATAAGAAATTGAGGCAGAAATGCCCAGGGGAAAAAGTAAACGATGAATCTCTTGTTATTCCTATCCCCCATAGGAATAACAAGAGATTCATCTTATACTTTTTCCCTCGGACATGCCACATTAGCCAGAGATTGAGTGGTGCTCTGAAACTGGCGTCATCGAACGAAGAAGCTGATAAAAAAAAAAAAGCGCGGAAGTCAATGCTCTGATTAAATGATTAAATGTCAGAATTGCATTCCCTCTAGGGGACCAGCTGTATATCCAACTAATCATAAGGGTTCTCAAACGTCATATATAACTTGGTGGCTAACTGCTTATCTGGACTATTGTATTTAGGTGAGTGCTGCATGCAGGGGCGCCGAAAAGGGGGGGTAAAGGAGACGGATTCTAGGGGCCCATGATGGAGGGGGGCCCAGAGAGGTCCCTAATGATGATGAAATTATAATACAGAAAAAATAATGACACTAAGTAAAGATTATTTTCATGGGGCCCAAAATCCCTAGCGGCGCCCCTGGCTGCATGCAGCGCTCAACTATTGTTCTTCATAAGTTTTATTCTTTCTTTCTTCCTTATTCTCTACAAACTTTGGGACCTATCTCCTTCCTAAATTTTTCACCTAGATACTTAAAATATTCAGAATAGCTTGGAATCGCGGGCTTCTTTTCAGATTTTTTAAATATTTTATACTTTTTAAGATATCATTATTACAATCGTTTCCAAATAATTAAAAGAAATTGAGGCAGGGATGTCAGGGGCAAAAAGTAAAAGATGAATCTCTTGTTATTCCTATCCCCCATAGGAATAACAAGGTTCAACGATTCAACTTTAAATTGTTCCCCTGGACATGCCACAGTAGCCAGAGATTGAGTAGTGCTCTGAAACTGGCGACTTCGAACGAAGAAGCTGATAAAAAAAAACGCGGAAGTCAAATAGCTCTTTTTTATAAAACAATAACTTATGAATTTGACATTTTGCAGTCTATGAAATAAAGCATCTCTGCCCTTAACCGATGTATCATAACCACAGTTTTCTGAGACTGATTAAATGTCAGAATTGCATTCCCTCGAGGGGACCAGCTGTATATCTAACTAATCGTAAGGGTTCTGAAAGGTCATATATGACTTGGTGGCTAACTGCTTATCTGGCCTATTATATTAAGGTGAGTGCTGCATGCAGCACTCAACTATTGTTCTTCATAAATGTTATTCTGAACATGTTAATCAATGGTTTTCCCGCCAGATTGGTCTACTTTTGGAGGACGTGCTGCCAGATTGGGCGGTTTTTCCCGTTCTATGGGGCTATTTTTAATCACGCACCTGCTCACTACACACCGGACCAACTGACCGATTCGCGTTGGTAAATGAAGTCGGGCTATTTAATCTGGCCGACTCAAACACTGACATGGGCGGTACTCACCTGATATTATAGCCGACGCCGTACGTTCCGCGCTTGCGTGAGATGTAATGTCTCCAAAACAACAGGCGGCGCTAGTCTCTGTTGTGGGCCAAAAAACACATAAATCGGAAGTAGAAGGTCCTAAGAGACTTGCCAGCGACCACAAACAGCGATGGTCTATCCTCCACCATGGCGATGAATTTTTGCTCGAGCTCTTCGATCCACATTATTCAATCCAAGGTCAACAATCAAAACGATGCCAAACAATGCGTTGAGAGAGTGTGTCGACATCTTCTCCGATTAGAATGTTTATCTGGTATGTTTACCATCCTCACTTCCGGGCTTCACTGATTCGCTAGTCAATCTGCTAGCCCTCCACCAATCAGAATGGTAAAAGAATGACCAACTCGAATGGCCGATTACACACATGTGACAGAAAATAAAAAAAGAATCATTCCCAATTAAAACAAAAGATAAGCCTAATCATTGTTTGCAGTGGCGGTGGTGTTTGGTGGTGCTTCAGCACCATCAGAAATCCCAATAGCACCTCCAAGTAATGGACTGATAATTGAGATAAATATAGTCTGCTTTCTCTGTCTAGTTTTGAATACAGTTTGTTTCTCCAGTTGATCTGTTGATCTGTTGATCTTGTGTCCTCAATTACCATAGCAACCATGCAGCAATGGAATGAGTTTTGTTCTGGGCTGGTTTGACCTCTCCTCCTGGCTGGAAATAGTTTGATCACGAAAGATAATATGTTCTGCTTTGCATTGTCTAAAATATGACCTGCCGACTGGTTTATGTTGACTGGTTTTGCTTGGACTTCAAAGCAGTGACTAGATTTTTGTTTTAAATTTAGTAGCCATGTTAATTAACATATTATAGGGGGGGAGTGAAAGTCCAAGCCAAAGTCTTTCCGGTCCGGGGTGGGTTTCCTGTGATGCCTTCAGGGGTAAACTGGAAGCTGGGTGGACAAACATCCATACACACACACATTGCACACAACAATCACGACACTACTGCACTCCTACACTTCATTTCATTCGCGATGAATTAAATAGACCAAACGAATAGAAGGGAGACATTTTAATTTCCTCTGTGGCCGTCCAAATGCATGTTTTATTGCGGTGATTTCATTGTAATGGCTTAGGGATTCCCTCCATTGAATCATTAATAAAATCAGTTTGAATGAATGATATGCATGCGGAGGCTCCATGAACCAAAGCTTTGTAAGCACTCCGATGCTTTTACTTAATGGAGTACACGGGCACGGAGGCTATCTGTCGCATGTCCCCCATCCCCCCCCCCCCCCCCCCCGCTCCTGGCGCCGGGATCCATGTTGGCTTCGTAATAAGCAAACGTCTTCTTTCATCGTTGTGTGCTGTGCAGCATATGACCTTGCCCCCTTGCCTTTCGTCCCCCACCATTGACAACTCCACAAAGTCCGATCCATAACAGACAGAGAGAGTAGAATTTTCTTTTTTATTTTGACAACATCTTTAATCAAAGCTGACACACAAGATTCAGCAAACCCTCCAGGGCCACGCGAAAAAAATAAAGTTGAACACAAGGCAAGTAAAGCACAGCAGGAATATAAATGGGTTGTTATCGATATAATACAAGTGATATAGTACAATGTATCACGGCTAATTCACCGGTTGACCATCTGCCGAGTCATGCAACACATTATACGCCTTCATAACTGCGAGGTATTATGAAGGCAACACAGTTCCGAGGTGCACACGTAGCTGTGATTTATGACAGTGGTTTCGAATTCCAGAAAAAAAGGGTGCGCACACAACACAAGCGTGGTTGCGTGTGTGTGTGTTCGCAGCAGCTCAGTTCCCACTCTTCTTCCTGCACACACCACACACCCCCTCACGCTGTCAGTCATTGCTTCCCCACTGGCAGAAATGTCTGGCAGTATCCCTTCTCCCGCTCTCTTTGCCTCTCTCATTAATCTCCCTCTCTCTTGCTCCATCTTCTTCTCTCTCTGCATATCCTCAGGCAGCGCATGCTATGGGAGAATTCCAACAACGTCGTTTAATGTAATCTTGTTCATGTAGTGACAAGCCACACTGCTCATGTTGAATGCATTTTATGTGATGTTATTCCGGCCCCGATGTGGTTGCAATTTGGTGACCTCTGCTCCTCCTGAGACAACTGTCATCTATATGGTTTGTGTTGGCTTTGTCCTTTATGCGACCCGTGCAAAGAGCAAAGTGGGATGATGATGATGATGAGGATCCATTCCAATTGGCTGGTTTCAGGGAACCAGCCTTTTGTGTGTGTGTGTGTGTGTGTGTGTGTGTGTGTGTGTGTGTGTGTGTGTGTGTGTGTGTGTGTGTGTGTGTGTGTGTGTGTGTGTGTGTGTGTGTGTGTGTGTGTGTGTGTGCACGCGCGTTGATTTGAGGTCCCCAAAGTGCAGTGCTTCTGCCTGAAAACACATATTCCTTTTTGGCAGGATGTGGATTTTGTGCCCGATAGTCTAACATGTGAATTATTGAAGATACGAATACATTTCAACATGTAAATTTGGCCAGTGCAGTGTCTGACCATCCCTTGTGTTCAAGGGTAAGCTCCAAACACTCAAACACACACTGGAAATGTATAAGAGCCCAAAATCCAATTACAAAATAAAGACTTCACCAAAGTGGCATTCCTTTTACAAAGGCTTTACCTAATGTTATATTCAATTGTAAGTAAAGATTTATATATATTTCTGCATATATATTTATATGTGTGTGTGTGTGTGTATATATATATATATATACACTATATACATACATATATTTTTTACATATATATGCTATATGAATGTATGTGTCCCAGCAAGTGGTCAAAGTAATTTGTTTTACTTGCTACTGATTGAACTGTAACACACAGGGTCAATGAAGGGTCTGTAAACTCCTCTGCAATCTGAGCTGTCGTGACAGCCTGTGTAAGAAAAAACGGACATACTGGGTTCCATAGGAGCAAGTGTGAGGGCCATTTTCATATGTTGTCAAGGCCAATGCCACACTTACTTTAGCTGCAGAGTTTGATTGTTACCAATAGAAAACTACAACTCACCAATAGCGTTTTTAGTAGTAGCAAACATCTTGTATTTTACGGAGAATTTCCCATGTTGAGCAACTTCATACATTTTAGTCAAAATAACATAGAAATGTTCCATAACACTTTGTGAGACCAAAACTGAACCGTTTTCAACTGCAAAAATATATTTTTGGAGTTTACTTACACTTTAAGGTGACCCCAAACAGATTTCA
Organism: Gadus morhua; assembly: GCF_902167405.1. Lineage (NCBI taxonomy): Eukaryota > Metazoa > Chordata > Actinopteri > Gadiformes > Gadidae > Gadus > Gadus morhua. Next base: position 6,711,495 of record NC_044053.1, read on the forward strand.
CACTTCTTTTTTGATGCAAAATGGTTATATCAACAAGTGCATTACAATTTGCATTTGAAACATCAAGATTTCACTGAACCCTTTTAGCAAAAATTAAAATAACAAAAGAGTTAATGTTCTGTGTCTTATTGAGTTAAATTGCTAATCCCTGAATCTGGATCAAACATTAGCATTATTACATACTTACATTTTCATAGATCACGCTGCTTCCTCGAATGCTGTTCATGTTCAGCAAACTGTTCAATATATGCAGGTGACCTCGATGGATAATATATTATGATTACATGAGCATTCATTCATCATTTAACCATGAATATTCACAGAGGTAATAGATGTTCAAATGAGCCCTTCACAAATAATATTGGTCAAGTCCTATCTCCCTACCAGTGTCTGCCACAGAAAACTTTCATTCTCCATGCTATTACCGAAAATCTCATTCAAACCAATTCCGTTCACAATTGTTAATTCCACACCATACCGGTACGAACGTACAAATCCCAACATATAGAATTAAGTAGTAAAACACTCACAACAAATGACACAACATATCCACATGCAACTTGTACAAAATCCAACAAAACACATTTTTACGGGTACTCATCCATTCAATTTGGCAAAGTTTGGAGCAGCAACAATAGCAAAGGGACTTACTATATGATTGAGGGCTACAGGCACAGAATGAATCTGTACATTCAATATCAAGGCCCGACCACTACATCACTTCTGCCATCCAATAAGTGCACATAAAGAAAGCGTCACAAGAATAGGCAGTCGATGACACTCCCAAGAGTCATCAGTAACTGTGAGATTTGAATTCTTATACCAGTAAGCATTTTCAATAATATGTTCTCCTTTAATGATACTAATTAGATGTATTCTCATACACAACCTCCGACAGATGGCAAAACATATACACCAACAACAACAACAACTTAACACAGTGGAACATAAGCAAGAATGATAATCATGGGTTCTGACTGCGTCTGAGGCGAGGAGACTTAGAAACGGTTGTTCTACAAGGTGTGGGAAATTACTTCCCCTTGCAGCAGATTAAACCTGACCTTCACATCTCTATTGGGGCTAATCACCCCACCTAGACTATGATACACAGAGCAGCATTGTTTTCCACAAACCAGTTTGGCTCCCACCACGATGCCAGACATTGATTTCATTCTGCACAATGTGCCCGGGCCAATGACATGCATGGAAATTGACCAGCAGTCTCTATAGTCGACTCCTACGCTCAGGGGGAAATTGCCAAATTTTGAGCGGCAGAAATCATTAATATTGAGTGACAGCATGTCGGCTCACACGGTCGCACAACATTATGGAGAGCCAGCAGGGAGTATAATAAATGTGCCCATTTCAGTGGCCTCCGGTACGGTACTGAGGCAGTTCAAACGCCCGGTCCCAAAGAGTAGGGATGGTGAGCGAAATGGGTGAGAATAAATAAATAACCTTTTTGCGTAGCTTATTTTTGCACTGGTATTTTTTGAGGTTTGCATTAGTGTAATGTTTTTCTGTACAGCGAAGACAACATCTTATTTTTCAACAAGTTATTTGGGAACAAAGCCTCCACAGAAAGTGCCAGACAACACTAAGTCACCCTTAGAAACACCAAAAACACCTACAGGTTCAAAAAGCCTCACACTGGCCATTTTGGTTTGAACTTGGAAAAACGCCAGCTGTGTGGTGGAACTGTGTGCAAGCAATTTGCATCATACTAACTTTAGTATAAATTGATTGACGTTCATGATGTCTGTGTTGTTGAAATCTTAAGATTTCCTGGAATCTTGTTATTTAAGCTTATAACGTTGGTGGAACTGCATTCAGTTCCACCAACGAGCTGGCATTTAGAACCAAGATGGCCGATAGGTGATCAAAACTCATAGGGGTCCTAACAACCACAGTTCACAAAGACACACAGAACTTCACAGCAGAAATTCTGGGCACAGGGCAAAGGCTACCAAATGAAGGTAGACAATATAAGTTTATCCGGCAGTCCCATTTTCTTTTTCAGATAAAAATCACAGGAACTGTTTCATGGAGAGATCAAAGCAATCGTTATACAACACTTTGTAATTCAATAGGAAACACTTTGAGAAACTTTAAACGGCACATTCCTCACAAAATCATGATGAACAAAAAGAAGCCATGTCAGCAGCATTACACTCTTTGTACCAAGACTAAGTGACTTGAGGAAATAAGGTAATCAAAGCAATGTTCTGCTTTTCAAAATGTCAGCAATGTGTGTATATTAATAATATTGATACAAATGCTTCCTCCACTCCTCCAGCTTTAGAGGAAATGTGTGTCCTCTAAAAGCTGCTCCCAGTACTTCATTTTAAATTCTCGGCACTCCTCCAAGGCATATCAATTATGGCTGGTGCTCAATAAATGTTAACCACATATTGAACAGCTACTGTTTGAGTGCTGTGGATGCCTGTGTGAATGAGGCATATTGTATTCATGGTTTTCAACGACAACGAATCAGTGTTTCTGCCCTGATTAACACTCACTCACTCTGCCAAAAGATGTTAACCCTTAAATAACAATTAAGAATAGTATCCTATGCTGTTTGATTGACTAGTACTGATTGACCATTATTTCAATGTTACAGTCGTCAATTCACCTTAGATTCATTTTCGTCATATTTGTTTATATCTCTTTACATCCTGACATCAACCAATAACAGGCCTGGCCGGCTAGGCAGACCTATCGCTATAGCTAGCAAGAAAGCTCGCCTTGTGTTTCGAGGACTTGCCTTTTCGGTAGGATACTCTCAAAAATAGCATTCTCAGGTTGGTGGGTTCTCCAAATGGCCAATGGACAAAAACCCTAATTTGAACAGAAAATTCCTGATTGGAAAACTTGGCAACAATTCTCTGGCGCGATCATAGTAATTCTTCATGCACTCATTAATCTTTCTGATAGTTATGTATTGATTGTTGACCCCAGTCTGGCTGCCTCTCTGCCTGTGTGGCCTCGCAACGGTAAATTCAAATGGGGCCGGGTCCACTTTGGCTGTGAGCATAGACATCATGCTTAATGCGATATTGATCTGCATTCACGAAACAAATTGAATAAACCAAGATCAGAAGGGTGGAGGATTGAGTCATAAAGGACATTTTATCAAATGATCCATCCAAATATACGTTTGAAATATTGAATTACCGGTAAACCCATTTTGTGGAATAACATTTTCCAGTCATAATTTATAGTTTAGCTGGCATTCGTGTGTATGAAATTTATATTGAAACACGTTTTAGTGATAGGGAAAACAGAATGATGCCGTATTTCCGATCTCCTTGAAATCCTTGAAAAAAGGCTTTACCCATTATAAATGATTGTTTTAATAAGATTGTTATAGACAACAGAGCTAGAGTTTCAACTGAATTTCAAGTGTCAACACAATATGTAGGTTTGACCAAAGTATCACCAGAAATGCTTGTCCCTTCATATTACACATGATGTGCCATATGGTATGTATAATAGGAGATAGGAAAGGATAGCTTTTCCAGTTAAATGCTACTATAAAACTCACCCCTTGGCGAGGTTGTACAAACTTGTTTATTGTAATACGTTTGTGCTTGATTTCGAAGAGGCGTAAAATACAAAGCTGCTTTATTTGCTACTATTTTGATAACGTAACATTCAACATTTAAGAAGGAAAAAAAAAAGCTATTCACTTTTGCAGTTGTGCAGTTGCTGACACAGTCAATGTCCTGTCCCCACATGTCGTTTCAATTTCAATCCACGACGAAGGCAAACTAACCAAAACCACCCGTGCACCTGTCCTGCTCAAATAGACACAGAGGTCTCCCGTCCCGCTCTGACAGTCACCTCGCACCCCTTGTCTCGCTCAAATAGACACGGCAGTCACTCCCCCGCTGCTGGGCGAGACCTTGTCCAGGTCCTCCATGACCAGGTCCTGCTCGTTGACGTTTCTGGACCTGCGGGACGTGTTGTTGTCCAGGCTGTTCAGGGAGACGGGCTCCACCGAGGCCCCGGGGTTGGCCGGCAGCACCGAGTTCCCCTGCAGCCGGTGCGAGTAGGTCTTCCTGCGATGGCCGTTGGCCGAGCACAGGCCGAACTTGAAGACGGCCTGGAAGCCCCGGCGGAAGTTCTCGTTGAAGAAGCCGTAGATGATGGGGTTGACGCTGCTGTTGAAGAAGGCCAGCCAGTGGGCGAAGGGGTAGATGTAGATGTTGATGACGCGGTGCTGCTGCACCGTGAGGCTGGCGTAGTCGCTCAACATCATCAGCGTCCACAGGGGCAGCCAGGACAGGATGAACAGCAGGGCCACGACAAGCAGCATCTTGATGACCCTCTGCTTCTTCTTGGACACCGTGTGGCGGTTGTCGTGGCCCGGTTTGCCGCCCGTCGGCACGGCCGACTTGAAGAGCGTGATTCCGATGCGGGCGTACATGATCACGATGAGGGACAAGGGGGCGAGGTAGATGTTGGCGAAGAGGACCGTGGTGTAGATCTTCCTCATGCCCTGGTTGGGCCAGTTTTCTCGGCACCAGTAAAAGGGAGTTGTTTTGTTGTTGTATCCTAGCAGCACACTGATAGTTTGCTCCTTGGTCACCTGCAGCATGACCCCAGAGGGACACATAATGGAGATGGCCAGGACCCAGATGATGACTATAATTAGGGTGGCTGTGGACAGCGTCAGCTTCTGCTTGAAGGGGTACACGATGCATCGGAACCTGCCCGCAGATCACATAAGAAGAACGAAAGTTAGTTGCAGTCCACTTCAAACAGTAGATTTCAGAGGATTTCATTCTCATAAAATATTCAGCATTGAAGACATATATTGGATGGTATGATGCACTCCCAACCTTTATGGATCTGGCAGAGACATGTAAAAAGTTCATGTCAAACCCCTTGGCTAATGGCACGGCAACAGCAACATTACATCAATTTTTGAGGCTAAAAATGTTTCCTCTGCAAGTTCAAAGTTCAAAAGAGGGCGTTTAACCTGATTTGGTTTTGACCAGCATGCTCAAACCCACACACAGTCCATCTTCTCAGGCTACGTTTACATGATGACCATCTGAACAGAAGACGCAAAAGTGGCGTCGCATCTTCACTTTTTATTCCATGTTTAGACGAGCGTTTTCGGGAGGATATCTACGTGCATACGGTGACGCAAAAGAGTGTGGAATTCGATTGGGTATGCATGTCAGGCGTCTAGGTGGTGCTGTGATACACTATCACACAACACCGCCATGTCTGAGCGCATGCGTAGAATCTTCCTTCTTCTCTTATTTGCACCGCGAAAACCCAAACATAATTACAGATCCTTCTCTGTTCAGTAATACTATCTGTACATATTCTGTACATTTCGTGGAAAGGCTTAGTTTATTAGAGCTGCCAGAGCAGCTTGACGGTCCGACGCATGGAAATAATCCAACATGTTTGTTTATTTCCCATGTATGTGACGTAAACGCATATGCGACGTGAGCAGATCTAAGCAGAGTTTTGCGTCTTGGCAGTGTAGACGGAAACGCTACGGCGGAGCGTATTCATGTTTTCCACTCTGGAGGGTCGTTTCAGATTTTTGCGTTTTTAAGCCCCAAAAACACCGTCACCGTCTAAACGAAAGGCACTTCCGATCAAATATTTTGTCGGAAGTGTCCTTGTGTAAACGGGGCCTCAGAAGGCATGTAAAAACTGTCTGAGAGAGAGATTTTTATTTATATTTCTGTTGGCTGTATTGTGCATCTACACTGTAGGGTCAACAAACCCTTCAAAGATTGGGTATGGACTCTTCTGGGGCCCAGTTCCTGGAAGTGGTTTGTTATTCACTCACTCCCATTTAGCTATTCTTTCTCCCTTTTTGTAGTACATACTTGGTTATCCTTTGTTTGACTTAAACTGCTTTGGCAATATAAATGTTAATTTTCCAATGCCATCAAGGGTCTTGTTAAATTTAATTAATTGTATTGAATTGAGAGCGCGAGAGAAAGAGCGAAAGAGCGAGAGCCAGAGGAAAAGTAAGAGAGCGAGTGAGAGACAGGGCCGTAGCCAGGGATTCAACAATAGTGAGGTGGGGGGGGGGGGTGCCCAACGTCTAAATTGAATATTCTGAGAATCATCTCTGAGAAGGTCTTAACTGTTTTTGTTCCTTTTGGGCCTCTACACAATGTCTGTGTCAGGAAAATATGTGTGTTGCTGTACGGTGTTTGCGGATGCATTGATTTAAATACAACTTATTACCGCTGTATCAGGTTTTCTTTCCAAAATATTTTAACCAATGTTATCATTTACCCTAAAACGAGATTTTGTTTTGGAAGGCTGGGGTATAGCCTACTACTTTCGAGTTTATTATTGTTATTATTATTATTTTAACGCGTGGCATAGCCTACTACAGTGTTTATTCATGCAGCCCCTATCGAAAAAAAAAATCCACAATCCACAACATCATCATAATATTTAAATTAGGCAAATCGTTAGAATGTTTGTGCTGTGTATAGCCTTCTGGCGTGTAAGCTTATGTTGCAGTTCCGACCTGCCATGGTACGTCAAAATAGCAACATTAACTGCGCTATCCGCTAGTGCTCTTAGACCAGGTATTTGTCAGTCAGTTGCGCAACTGCTTTATCGATCTGAAGGGTAGCAACATGTATCATTGCGCCGGAACACGCAACTACTTTTCGCCGACACGCCTCTCAGGGCGCAAGTTTAGTGGCGCAGGTTTGCTGAGGGGGGAAATCGGCTTTGCGCCGGGTGCAAACTAGCAAAGATACGTGCATCGGTGTAGAATGTAAATTGTGCTGGATGCAAGATAGGGCCCAGAGAGAGAGACGGAGCGAGAAGAGGTGGAGCAGGAGAGAGAGATGCGAGAGAGAGAGAGAGAGAGAGCGAGAAAGAGACAAAGAGAGAGAGACAGAAAGAGAGACAGAGAGAAAGAGAGAGAGGAGAGAGAAGAGAGGAGGGCGTGAGGCTGTCGTGTCATGTCTCCTCTCCTCTGTGACTATTTCCCGGCATAGTTTTCACAACCAGTCACGGCCCCGTTCAACATACTGCTGTCGGCGGCAGATTGAGGCGCATGCGCTGACGAATTACCAAGCGATTTGGTAGGATTAGGATTGTGGCTGCCTGCCGTGGCTGAGTGAGTGGTTTTGACATCTGGGATGTTATGAGTAAATAAAACAAGAATTAGCGCAGCCCGATGGTGTTTACAACAGCAAGGCCGACCAGGCAGGGACGGATGCCATTTGCGTTGTCGATGTCAGGGGGGATCAAGACAAACAAACACAGACGGACGGAATTAAAAGTTCGTGCCACTTGGATATATCCATTGACGAGGGTGACGATCGCTTCTGGGTGGGCTCTAACCGAATCTTCTCCGGTGTTGTCTTGTTGACATCCTCCAGAAAGATTCCAATACCGTATCTGCTCATTAATGTGCTGATGATAGAAAAAATGGTTGGGTGTCAAAGGGTTGCCACTTTTTTGACGAAGGCGTTGAATGTAAGCCCCATGATGAAGTGGTAAACAAACTTGGTGAAAAAAATAAAGCTGTCCAAGTTAGCCTGTCCTTTCACTCCGTCACCTTGACTCAACTTGTCGAGCGAGCGTTGTGCCGAGCACTGAGCGTCCGTGTGACGCCCGCCTGAGATGTGCCCCCTCTGAACCATTAAAGGGGACCTATTAGGCTTTTTAGACTTTTATGACCTATGAACGTTGTTATAATGATTGATAGTCATATTTAACCATACTAAAGTGTCAAATAATGACGTACATGCATTTCGACGTATTCCCTGCTGACAGTCTGGGGTGGCTGTGAAAAGCGCTAAACACTCGGGAAAACGTTTGCGATTCACTTGTTCACATTTCCGGGAAATCATCTACGTAGAGGCACTCCTGCCACGCCCCCATATGCCTGGTCGAAGCTGCCCGCGCACAACAGAGTTGGGTCGGCAAGAGGGGGGCGAGGGGGCGGAGAAGGACGAAACCGAGCGTTGACAGAGAAGGCTGAAAGCGCCCGGATGAGAGGAAGAGTTTCCCGAAAATCTACATTGTTTTTTGTGCTGTGATTCGTGTCAGGTTGCGCTATAGGAGTCATTAATAAGAAATTAAGACCAGAAAAGTAGCGTAATAGGTCCTCTTTAACAAGCCCCACGGCCGCACCACTTATGGCCACGAGGCTCGTTAATGGTTCAGAGGGGGCACATCTCGGAAAGGCGTCACACGGACGTTCAGGGGTCACTTCCCGTAACACCCGCGGTCCGATCCACAGCCTGCACCCTGCACCGGTTTACCTGTCAACTGCGATGGCGACCAGCGTGAACACCGACGCCGACACGGAGATTCCCTGCACCATGCCGCTCATTTTACACACCAGGCTTCCAAAGGGCCACCCTGTCAGACAGAGAGACACACAGAGACACTTTAGCATCGCTGAGCACACGTCAGCTCAGTGTGTGTGCATGTGTGTGTGTGTGTGAGTGTGTGTTTTGTGACACAGACATAGTCATTGATGAACATTACATAATATCACACTCTATTATCGCTGAGAACACTTCAGTTGAGTATGTGGGGGTGTTGGCATGAGTGATAGTGTGTGTCTTTGTTTTTTTTTGTGTGTGTTTGCACTTGCATTTGTATGTGTGTACATGTGTGTGTGTGTGTGTGTGTGTGTGTGTGTGTGTGTGTGTGTGTGTGTGTGTGTGTGTGTGTGTGTGTGTGTGTGTGTGTGTGTGTGTGTGGGGGGGGGGGGGGGGGGGGAAACACAGATTTTCACCACATATGTCTGTACAGGGTAGCATACATATGAGGGTCCCCCCGGGAATAGAATCCTTCTTAGCTCAAGGGGTTTTGAACTTGCTCAAGGGTGGTTCATCATTGCAGACAGCCAGCCAAAGGGCGCTGTCACTGTGGATGTGCTCCCCTGTCCAACTCAAATGAATCTTCAACAGGGCAGGAAGTCCGCCATCCCGAGCATGACGGTGACCCTACAACCGGTGGCCAATCGCAACCGAGCCCGTACTTCAACATCGACACGAATTCTTTCTTTGTTCTTTGTTTAACGTTATTGCACAATATATCAACAATTCTATGTGAGACTCTGTTAGGTCTTTATGTCCTATCAGGAGTGATGAAGTAGCTATCCATCCATCCATCTAGCTTACCTAAAGGGAAGACACACACTAGTGCAGGGATGATTTTAATAATACAAAACAGCGCGGCGACTATGGTCCATGAGTCTGATTTATTCTGTTGTCTTGGTAGTCCCCCTGGCAAGCAAGTTGGCAGGGGGAATGTGTGAATTATTTGACGGTATGATCGTCGTGATTAGTCTATCGACTGCTTACTAGAGCTTGATATTCAGAGTGCATTGCTCTACCCTTGGATTAACCCCAATCACAGATCCCACTGAGAGGCGATAGATCAATGGATACGGTTAAATGCTGCATTCAAACAGCTACAACTTGAAATGCACTCCCGAGTTTAAGTCTTTGGGTCAAGCGATGGGTTAGATGGTGTGATCGGCATAGGGCATAAACATGGACTGAAGCTGCGATGATTCATTTGGCTAGTGTGTGTTCGTTCCCTCGAGGGAGGCTGTGTGTGTTGAAATGAGGGGGACTACATTTCCCAGCATACGAAGGCCGTCCGATGTAGAGCCTTGTGTGTGTACTTTGTGAAAAGACAGTCATAGATGTACATCTATATCTAGACAGAAAGGAGTGTGTGTGTGTGTGTTTGAGTGGGAGTTTGTGCGTCTACGTTTGCGGTTGCGTGCGCCCATGCGCAGGAGGAGAGCCCCAGGAAGTAGTATCTGCGAGTCTGTGGTGTCTTTCCACTGTCCTAGGAATAAAGGACCAGCCTGGATAGAGACTAATGGATGGAGGATGACAACAGTATCATCAATTACAGAGTCAGCCCATTCCACGACAAGTCGACCTTGGACAATGATCTACGGAACCTGCCTCACCCACAAGGGAACCAGCATTGTGGGTGACCCAAGCCACCCCTCACACACCCTTCAGCCTCCTTCCATCTGGGAGACGGCAGCCTCCAGGCCGGCTCCACCAGACTGCTAAACAGCTTTTTCCACCGGGTTATCAGGAAGCTCGACTCTCTCCCCTCTGCCCCTATGAACTCTGGACTCTGAAACCGCCTTCCATTTCCCCCAAGAACTCTGGACTTCTTACCCATAATGTTCCTCATATTGCACATTTCAATCCAATTACTTTTTTAGCTTTATTTTATATATACTGGTTGTTGTTTTTTGCCTTACCATTGAATTATGTTGCACTATTTAGAATTGATTTGTTGTAAATATTACTTATGTTATTTAATTTTACCTAATTGTACCATCTTCTCCTTATTGCACCGTGAGACAAACGCAAGTTCATCCCCCCCTGCAACTCGACAACTAAATGCTCTGTAGTTGTGTGTGTGTGTATTGTTGTATGTTACTGTGTCTTTATGTACAACAAGCTGCTCAAACAAATTGCCCCTAGTGGGATTAATTAAGTTGTATTGTATTGTATTGTATTGTATTGTATTGTATTGCGATTCTATTTGTTTGGCACATATTTTGGAATTGACAATAAAGCTGACCTCATTGAAAGGTTTTAAATGAGGGCTCGATTGCCCCATGTCATCGGGGCACCAGGTCACGGGGGTATGCGTGCCCTAGGACGTGAAATAGCGCATTTATCATGTGAAAGCAGTCAGTTGACTACTGTGGTGTGTCACACTATACACATCAAGACTTGATGTTGCTGATAGCAGGCAGTTTACTTGTGCGGCGTCACACTATATATACCCAGACTTGATGTTACTGATATGGAAAGAGCGCATGCTCCTGTGTACCCACTCACTTGAAGGAGCCGAGATTGAATCTCATCTCTTCCCCTATCGAGTTATTGTAAGTGGTTCTGTCAAAACCCCCTTTGTTTGAATGGGCTACAAAAGTGCTACCCTTTGTAGCCCATTCAGACTAGAAATGTAATGTGAGGTTCTAAGAATAAGCTTGACACAGCTACCAATTAGAAACTAATTAATTTACCTGCAACATTCGTCGGCACCTAAATCAATGGGAGCCATCACCACGCTCGCTCAGAGCTGTAATTTGGGCGGCAGCCAAATAGTTAGACGGGAAACAACCAAAGCCAAAGCAGGTTTATTTCTGAGCGTGTTCAGGAATGGCTTGCTCTAAAGTAAAATGTACAATAGCATAAAGATTGGCTGTGGGAGCAACAACAGCATGAATGAGCGGTTCTTTGGTTCATAACTCTGTCATTACTGCTAGGCTCTTCTTTAGTCGCTGCACTGAGGATCAGATGGCACTTTTATACCGTCGGTTGAAGGCTTCCACTAAGAGTTCCCTGAGATAAACATGGCTTTGAATGTGGTTCACTCAGAGACGACGGGCGAAAGAGTTAACTATAATATAGAAGGATGGCCAAGGTGTGGTTTGATGATTAAAAAATCATAAGCACTGATTAAAAAACGAAATTGGACAGCTGACTCATGCATCACTTTTCCTAATGAAAGTCCTTCCCATTCGACATGTTGGCCAGTGAAGGCTGTGCCTCACCAGACGCTATCCACTGCCCAATCTATTGCTGGAAGTTAAACAGATATCCAAATCCGCAGGGAAACGAACTGCCTCAGCCTCTCCTTTTTAAACCTTTCGCAGCATCGTTCCTGCGTAAATCCTCGTTCGCTAAACAAACCCTACAAACTAAATTCAACCACAGCAAAGTCCTCTCCAAGCTGGCCATACAAACCATACGGTATATTGTATTAAACTCCTGTACGAGGCATCAAGATGCGATCTGAGAGCGCACCTGTGAGTCCCCCCCCCCCCCCCCCCCCCCCCCCTTGCCCGTGCGCTCCCAGGTGTAGACACCAGGACGGCTGAGATTAGACCAAGGGGAACAGTGCTTTTATTGTAGTGCCTGCGATAAAAAAGAACGTCACATCGAGAACAGAGAAAGAAAGAACCGGCGTCGGAGGGCGTCCTCCTGTGCGCCGCGAGACGGAGCAGAAACAAAGGCTGCGTCTTTTAATGGAAGACACGGGAGTGTGCCTTCGCTGCCAGGAGACGGCCCGCTGGCGAGCGTGTCTCCATCGGCCTCCCCGGAGACACCTCGCTATTGATTAACTGCTGTGTCTGGTTATTCAAACGGTGACAAGACAAACGAATTCCCCCCTCTCTCTCTCTCGCTCTCGCTCTCGCTCTCGCTCTCTCTCTCGCTCTCTCTCTCTCTCTCTCTCTCTCGCTCTCTCTCTCTCTCTCTCTTTCTCTTTCTCGGTTCTCCCCCCCCCCCTCCCCGTCGTCGTCCCAATCCCAGTCCCATGGGGGGCAGGGGCCCTGAAGCTCTCACCTGTGATGATGTTATCCAGCAGCGTGGTGGGCATGCAGAAGATGCCAACCAGAAGGTCGCTCACGGCCAGGTTGAGGATGAACAGGTTGGTGACCGTGCGCATGTTCTTGCTGCGCAGCACGATGAAGCATACCACGCCGTTGCCCACCATGCACACCAGGAAGATTAACAGGTAGGACGCCACGAAGATGGCCGCGATGGACGACTCGTGCAGGTAATATCCAACGTATGTGATGTTATTCCTGGGTCTGAAAGGGTTCTCCTCCTCCCATGACGACGTCGAGGAGATGTTGGGGAACGTCCAGTTGTCGTACGTCTGAGTGACGTTGCCGTCCGGTTCCTCGTTCATTGTGCCCCCTGAGGAGACAACGCGTGATGAGTGGTCTGCTCTTCTGATGCAATGCTTTATGCTTAATCCGATTTGTGATTATATTCATATTCAAATCACCATATAAGGGATTTATGTGAGCCACGGATTACATAAACGTACATGGGTCTATGTAAATTGCACCGTTTTTGTTACTACTTTATTACCTTTCAAAACGACTTGGTGGTTTTCTACTTTGCACTCACGATGACAATGGCTAGACGCTTATGAATTTGTCATGAGTATCAGTGAGTCAGTACTCGTATGAAAATAGAGTAGGGCCTACAATCGTCACATATATTTGAGGATGGCAAAAAACGTTGTGCCCTGTAATAGTATACCTTGTGTAGCCGTCGCTGTGTTGTGTTTCCCTCGCAAGAGCACGAGGCCTACTTGATTATGCATGCCTAAAGTGGGCAAAGTACCCTGAATCTCAGCGGAGCAGGGTTTAATCGAAGTCAATATTTTGCTGCCGAAATCGTACGGTATCTACACCTTGAAGCATGCAAAAATGATCATACTGTGTCCTGAGAATTTGAATGAGAGTAAATTCGAGAATTATGTTGGCAGACTGTGGAGCGCCAACAGGGGTCGAGAGGTGGAGCATCTCGTACTACCGCGTAGTAGGGGGATTAATTTAATTATAGAGACGCAAACCTGCACGAGTTTCCGTCCAAGGGACTGTAATGCATAGAGAGTGGAGATCACATGTTCTATAAGTGTGCATTTAACGCAGAACGATTAATAATTGAATTACATGGTCACAGTAGTCTAAGATAAATCCGCATGTCCTTCTTTCAAACGCGATATTATACGCGATAGAAGTTAGGGTGGAAAACATATCAATTTCAAATCAGTTATATTTGCAATCCTGATTGTATTGTATGAATGGCCTTGACAACTAGTTGTATGTACATTTATGTATTTATACATTTAATTTTTTACTTTTTGGGATAATTGTATCATTAGCGAGCTTTAGATGAAATTGGGGGTTGGCTTTGTTATTATCTTTAATTTCAGGGTAAACTCTGTAACAGCGAGAGGGGATTTGAGATCAAGAGACCGGAGCCAATCCGATAATTAGGTCGGTGGTGGTGGATACGTGCGTGCGTAATTACGCGTACGCGCATGTGTATGGGTGTAGTGGAAAGGGGTCGCGTCGCGGACCGCGGCTATACGACCGACTCACACACAGAACGGGACTCGGTTCGCCAAAGGGAAGCTACGGAACGATATGGGCTGTAGTAAATATGGCGAATAAACATAATCTAACCCTGAGATACAGAGGCCTCCCCCAAAAAAACATCTTGTCATTTTTAAATAGCACTTTATAAAGACTGAACGTGTAGTTGCAATTCATGACTGCATTCTGTGACTGTTGTTCTTTTTCTAAACATGCCTATAGGTCTACGCGCTGTGATCTTATTGCAATGTGATGTGTGGCACACTTTCTCTTCCAGGCTGCCTCTTCACGTCAGCCTCTTGAAACTTTGCGTGTCTTGGGAGTGCGTGCGTGCGTGCGTGCGTGTGTGCGTGTGTGTGTGTGTGTCTGTGTGTGTGTGTGTGTGGAGATCACGCCTGAGCAGCCCAGCTTCACCACGTTGTGCGTTCCAGTGTGGCACTGCGTTGATCACACACTGAAACTTCGTGGTGAAAGTGGGGTACGATAACGGTTGAAGACATGAGGAACAGTGAATAATCCTAAGTGTTTTAATTGGATGTGTTTGGTTATGAAAATATGTTCAAAATCTAAACTTTTCCCAATGTGATTAAACTGATCCCAAATAACGTCGCCAAGGGCAAAGCGCAACCTTAAACCTGTTATAGAGATTGCCCGTATCATTTCACAAGTACAGGTGGGCTACACTATTAATATTGGGTCTTACCTCGTTTCAAGTTCCAAAGCAAAAAAAAAGTGACGATACCTTTTAGCCCCTCCAAAGAACCAGCCTCTGTATGAAGGCAAGCCGTGAGAAAAAAACAAAACACCAAATGGCTTAAAGATGGTTATGGTGAGCAACACCTCATGTTGTATTAGTCTGGTTTTTCTGAGCGTCTATGGGAGCCAATCACTCTTCTATTCAACGCGGGCTTCGCACGAGCATGTTGGCATCCTCTCACTTGGAGCGCAAGTGGAGGACCGGAGAGCGAGGCACCCAATTTGATGCTCTGACGTCACTAACAAGGGGTGGGACCGATGATGCGGCTCAAAATGTTGAGTGATATTCCGCTTGATTTTTTTCAGCTGGGCTCCCGGGAGAATATGAGAATTCGCCACAAATAACGTATTTGAGTCGCGTGGAACCTTTTGTTGCAGCGTTCATTATGGGCACAGATGGTGTTTATATTGTCCCAGGCCTAATGTGTCTATAACTGTCCTAATGTGCACTAACGACGCGCATGCCAAGTGGCCATACAAACAGGATGGGGTGGTTACAGTTGCCCAATGCATAGCTATTTGTCAGTCATTATATAACCAAACTACAACATAGCACTTATAAAGAATATATATATATATATATATATATATATATATATATATATATATATATATATATATATATATATAGATATAGATATAGATATAGATATAGATATATATATAGATAATATATGTATTATTCCAATGATGAATAAGCCTAATTTATATTACACTTCAACAGATTGCCTCTGCATTCATCTTCATTTCTGAACTGACATTATTAACCAACAGGTCAATAATTGCTTTGGCATTTATTAGCATATGACTTAAAAACATAGGCTAGGAGGATACTGTCCAGCAAGTGCAAATCCACAAGCCATATGGCTCTTCTATATCCATGAGTTATGTTAAAGGAGACATATTATGGTGTTTTCCCAACAAGTAAACATAGTATTTGAGCTCCAGAAAACATGTGGTTGAAGCTGTTTGCTGGAAATAGCTTTGAGGAAAAAAATTATCGTCTTCCGCTATTCCCCTCTGTTTCAGTCCCTTCAGAATGCGCTGTTTCTGGTGTCTGTAGCTTTAATGCAAATGAGCTGCTGCCCATTGACCAATGAGCTGTCAGACTGAACCACAGCATGGAGGAGAAGGGGTTGCGGCCGTTTGGTGACTCCTGGAGCTCTATATCTATATTATATCATGTAACATAATAATAATATTATATAAGGGTATTTATATAATCTATCTAATATCACAGACAAAAACTATGTGTGCCTCGGATGATATTATGAATAATAAAGACTGTGTCTGATGTCTCTGGTACTTCCACAAGTAAAGACTCGTAGTGGGGGATATCTCGGCCATAGTTGAGAAGAATTGGGGGGAAGGAACTTTGGCATTGACTCTCTGAAGTCCATGAACCGCGACATGGAGAAGAAAAGGATTGTATTCCGGGAGCTGAGCTGCCTGACTGCCTCCGAGCTCCCCGCGCCGGAGCTGCCGGCCACCGTCGAAGCCCTCCAGCCGCAGTCCGGCCACTCGGGCGGTGTACTCCGGGAGCTGATCTGGC
>NC_044053.1:6732708-6772708 GCF_902167405.1 Gadus morhua
TCGTGTTTGAGTACTCTGATTTGAATCATCACATTATATCATTCATTATCAAGTATATAACGCAATCACCATAGCTACAACTCAAGCAACTAGAGGCTGCTGACTGGAAAACAGCCAGAGTACAGGAAAATGCAAGAAAAGAGTTCGACGATTTATATTCGCTGCAGCTTTCAATGCAGCTTTACTTTACTGCTTTAAGACAGGATGGCACTGATTCCAGGCCATTAAGAAGCAGGCCACAGTGGGGAGGCATGTGCAACTAGAGAAGGGAAGGCATGGTTGCCTCTCACAAGCTCTTCCCAATCCTCCCTTTAACGAGCAAATGACGACCGCCCGTCACACAACGCTGCCCAGTAATTATCAGTCTCTGAGAGAGCGGAGAGTACACATGAAGAGGGGTATACACTACAGAATACAGCAGTGTAGTCAATGCAAGGTCATGACCAACTCCATGCATGTCTGGTTTAGCGATCCCAAAAACGTAAAGTGACGTGAAGTTGATGTTATTGGGCGGTATCGGTAAAGACTCAAAATCCTCCGGTAGCAATATTAACATCCTCTGCACTCATCTGTCCAGCGACCGTGTATATGACCTCCGGCAAACAGCAAAAATTAAACAGCATCAAAGCAGCTTCAACTTTTGAAGGAATTCGAAGGGGAAGGCGAAGCAGATTCAGCTGCTCGTCCTAACAAAGCTGTGTTGGATGAGCAGCCAACATGGTGGATCTCAAAGGGCAAGGGGCCACAGAGAATGAGAGTCGCCACACTTGAAGCGCCGTCCCAGACGCCTGTGAGCCGGAGGGGGTGGTGTGTGCGTGGTGGTGTGTGGGGGGTCAGTGGGCCTGTCTCCAAGGGAACATGTGTCATCCTCTTTCCATCTCAAGGAAAAACCTTTGACTCTGGATTGTCTGGAAGCCCATTGAAGAGCCGACTCACAGGGCTGCGACAGACTGTGGCCAACTGTCGTCCCTTTTGGGAAGGTTCTGTGGGGGTGTTGGTCACACAAAAATAAAGTATCTTATGGAGTTTGTGGTTGAATCACTGTGTTATATCCCCACACATGTTTCAGTTTCGCCAAAGGGTTCCACCCTTTGTTTGGGTTATTTTATTCAATAGGGTTAGGGTTAAATCTTTGTTGTTTCTCTAAGGCTTTGGCCCTGTTATCCAAAATGGGAAAATAGAGAAATAGAAAAGTGTGAAAATAGAGAATAATAGAAAGCCTCTTCTAACTGACGAAATTGGTTTTTCAACCTTGTTTCATTGAACCTCATTCAACAAAATATGTCTCAACAATGTGAGTTGAAATCCCAAACTAGTAAATAAAGCTTCCCATAATTTTCCGCACACGCGTCTTTACCATAAATAATAGCTTGTTTACCCTCTTATAATGCCTGCAGTGTGTCCACAGTGCACACACACAGCTAGTTAGCATACTCCTCAAATCAAAATAAAGGAAATTAAAACCCTGAAGGCCCCAGTATAACTCCTTCTATGTTCATATTTTTTTCCCATGTTCTGCCATGCGTCACATGGAAAGGTGTCACAGTGCCTCATTGAATAAACAATCAGATGCCCTTTGCGTGTCTTCTCCAGGCAGATAGAATCTCCACCCTGGGGCAGGAAGGAGCACTGTGGTGGAGAAGTACCATCATCGAGGGCTGACTGCCGATGCCCCGTGCAGTGGGGGGGGGGGGGGGGGGGGGGGGGGCATGCCGTCCGCCCCATGTAAAAAAGAAGAAGAATGTGTGTATATATACATATGTGTATATATATGTATATATCTATATATATACATATATATTATAATGACCACAGAACAAACACTCAAATTACATTCTGACTGCGATTCAAATTAACGTTATGCTAATAAAAAACGAGTAGAACACAACGTCTCCCTGTGATATGAATAAAATCTAAAACGAATAGAATGTTTGTGTAAGCGTACATACGGTAGGCCTATCGCTGTAATATGTGGGCTGATGAGAAAGAAAAAATGTTGATTATTTACAATTGAGATTAGCCACAATTTCCATATTTGACAAGTAACAAACCTCAACCTTCTTCTGAATGTCTGCGAGCGTGCACCTGTGCTCACAATCCGACTACACCACTGGCCACTGACCTAGCTATTAATCCGTCGGATTGGCAGAGGTTATGCAGAGGTGGTTAGGTATACTGAACACCTGCGCACAGTGTGGCCTCACACCAGGTCCTGCCTGCCGTGAAGCTCAATCTGCATCACAGATGAGGGGCCTCTCTCTCTCTCTCTCTCTCTCTCTCTCTCTCTCTCTCTCTCTCTCTCTCTCTCTCTCTCTCTCTCTCTCTCTCTCTCTCTCTCTCTCCGTCTCTCTCTCTCTCTCTCTCCTCTCTCTCTCTCTCTCTCTCTCCGTCTCTCTCTCTCTCTCTCTCTCTCTCTCTCTCTCTCTCTCTCTCTCTCTCTCTCTCTCTCTCTCTCTCTCTCTCTCTCTCTCTCTCTCTCTCTCTCTCTCTCTCTCTCTCTCTCTCTCTCTCTCTCTCTCTCTCTCTCTCTCTCTGTCTCTCTCTCTCTCTCTCTCTCTGTCTCTCTCTCTCTCTCTCTCCGTCTCTCTCTCTCTCTCTCTCTCTCTCTCTCTCTCTCTCTCTCTCTCTCTCTCTCTGTCTCTCTCTCTCTCTCTCTCTCTCTCTCTCTCTCTCTCTCTCTCTCTCTCTCTCTCTCTCTCTCTCTCTCTCTCTGCGGGCCCTCCGTACCACGTCGTGTCGACACACATTCATCATGAGCACTAGGCGACTGGTGCAAAGGCACACACCGCAACTGTCGACGTCTGGACGAATGAATGATTTGAATATGGGATCATTTTTGGCGGTCACTCAAACTGCTTCCGAAATGTTGCTAGTTAGACATGCTGTCATTGGCTTGGCAATTCTGCGCCTCCCGGGCACACTTATGCTTGGCAGATCGGTCATGTTGGCTGGCGTTGCTTTTCCCTCCATGGTAAACACTACAATCCTAATGGCAGATAAGCGGGAGAGAAGAAGGTCAAATATGGGACAAACCCGGCATAAGTGGGATCGGGACTTCTGACTGTGTGTGGCCACTTCTGTTGTAGGGGTTTTCATACAAATGAAGTGGCAGCTATAACGAGCCCTGACTGTATCACATTTTAATTGTGATGGAATGAGGGTCCCACTTTCCCTCTCTCGTTCTCTCTGCTAAACAACGAGGCTTCATCTCACCTGCTGAGAGTTCCCCAAGTGAGACACAGTGCCATCTGCCAGCTGCCAGCTGCTATTGAGTTATTGAATTTGTGAACTCTCTATTAACTAGGGAATAGATGGAGAGAAAGTGAAAGTGCAGTGTGAAGACAGCACGGGTCAGCTGGAATGGGGTATATGAGGGTGTAATTGTATTGGGAGATAAATGTACATTGACCAGGTAGAAAACAACAGCCCGCCTCAGCGCGTATATATAGAGAAGAGACTTAATTTAACGTTCCATGTCAGTTAAGTGTCAGTTCCACGTCAGCTTTGTCCCAACACACACTTACAAACACAAACACGGGCACGTATGCGCAAACATTCACACACACATGCGCACAAGCACACACACACTGTTCTTTTTATCGCAACAGTTACTTCACACCTATAGATGTGCATGAAAGATATATGTAAGGTTATCTTTGAAACTACCTTTGAAATTGATTTCTGTATTCAATCAAGCCAAGAATCCTTGGATTCACGGATCACATTCACATGCCTGACATCGGCAGACCAATTTGTAATCGGTTGCCCTACTATCAGTAGGAGCGAGAAATCGTGTCGGTTGTCCATGAAAATGCATTACTGGTTCCTAAAGGACGCTCCTCTGAATGACACTTATCAAACCCGCCGTGTATCAGATAAACGGTTGAGATTTGCCAGGTCTGCTGAAAATCTGTCTGAGCGGGAGGGCGGCCAAACGCACAGACCAGAGCAAATAAAACATGTGCATCCTCAACACAGAGAGCCAAAACACAGAAAGCTTAAACAGAGCTTTTTATAGGGGAATTTCTTCCCCAGTCCTCCTTCAACATGTCATCTCCAGTTACAGGGTTGGGTCGGTGTAGGCTGGTATATAATAAGAATGAAGAACAATAACAACCCTTACAATATAATTCCAGCTCCCTGATTAATTGAGGATGAAAAATAATATGTCTTGTCAGTGTCTGAGTGCAACAAATAGTGCATAAATAAATAACTAAATAAAATAAATACAACCAAATGAACCTGAACCAGACTTCTTCACAAACCTCACCAGTAATGGCTGACAACCCCTGTGAATGCCGTAAAGTGTCCAGATGGATATTTTAAGTATTTGATGTGCTTATTTATTCATAACAAAACTTCTTAGCTTACTGGCCGGGATGCCAGCACAGGCTTGTAGGCTGTTGATTAGGAATGGTGCACTCTTCAGCACTCTCCATAAGCAGAGAGAGGCTAGTGGTTACTATTGTCTCTCTCACACACACACGCACGCACGCACGCACGCACGCACGCACGCACGCACGCACGCACGCACGCACGCACGCACGCACGCACACACGCACACTCCCTTTTCCATATACATAAACAGACGCACACGCTCACTCTTCTGGTCACATCTCTATCCTACTCATACACAGTCACATGCATACGATGCCTTCTGTTCAGAGTGCTCAGTGGATGAGAATAATAGAACAGCTGTCCCATTCAATCACCAGCAAACAAATGACAGCTTATCATGATTTAATGCAACAAGATAATATGGGCCTTTTTTTTATAAGGATAGCCAATAAGGCTTTATACTCATCGAGCATGCCAACATCTTTCTCTACCGCACACCAACCGACCAAGTAGCTGGCTTTAAAAGTTAAAAGTTATCTAATCATGGTTAGAAAACAACAACAAGGAAATATGTAAGACGCTAATGTGGAACTTCAAGCTACCACAGCAATGAATACTGTAAGAGCTCTACTTTGATACATTCATTCAGACAGGAGGCAGATTATGTAATCGCAGGGCAATCCATGAAGGCCATGTGACAGGCTGATCAATCTGTCCTATTTTACACGATGCCTTTCTGAAAACATGCATGTGTGCTTCCCCTCACTGACTTTGTCCAAGTAATCATTATATCTGCCACGTGATTCACAGCTTTCAAATGTACAACATTTGGGTTTGTATCTCTTCAAAAATGGGACTCTATATATCTGTTCATCCATCCATCTGAGAGATGGAGAGTGGGAAATGTATACTAAAAAGATTTAACAAGATCTCCAATAAAAGCCTGTACTATATAAAAAGAAAAACCATAATTTTTGTTTTTGTTTTATTTACAGGTTTTTCATCAATCAATCCCAATAAATGTCATCCACAAGCAACCAAATGGGATAACAAAAGGCAACATCATAACAAAAACAGAAACCAACAAATTTTATTTGCGAGGGGCTTTTAAACTGAAAAACGTGTCTGAACACAAATGATTCCGATAACGCTATTTGTCTGGAGGAACTTAGATGCTGTTTCTTCTGGAAAAAAAAGTGTTATTGTAAATTGTTGATTGTGTTGCCCTTGCACATAAGACCATATCCACTTGTGAGGCATTTTGAGGATTTATCACATGGAAATTGATTTGTGAGGGAGAATGTCACACAGAAATGAAAGTTTAATCCAGGTGAAATTGGAAGTCATGCAGTTCAGCTCATGGCTCACTTAATTCATAAGCAGTAAGTGATTTGGAAAGGACAGACTGTAATTGCAAATGTCCCATTGTCATTACCTGAGACCTGAGATGATAAAGAGAGCTAACGCTTTTACGGTTATGTTTCATTGCATTTCACCAGATTATTTAATTTTTTTCCACACGGAGCATCGTACATCATTAAACTCCCGGAGTTGGCTATGTTTTCAGATCTCTGAGCTGTTTGTGGGAAAACAACAACAGATTGTTCTTCACATGAAACATGCTTAATATTTTACTAAATACCTCCCTGTGTTTGGCTTCGTTCCCAAGGAGATTTCTGGATCAGAGTATAATCAGTCAACTGGGGCAGCAAGTTTCAAGTGTTGACCGCAAATCCATAACTCATAATAGTAGAATGTTGCAGCATTATCACATTTGCTTTGGTAGCCTAATAGGCTACCAAACGACACCGCACAACCCTGAGTTTGATATCACTTTCATACAGCAGTTCTACATGTGCCATCGAAAACATTAATCTTTTTTCACAAAACGACCCACCCCAAATAGTTCCACAGCAGGACTGGGACTGGACTGTTGCCAAGCAACCTATGACACTAACTTGCTACTTTGCGTAGGTCTACAGTCACCACCGGCTAGCTACTTTGCATCAATGTACGTCTATCGGTATGTTTCCATTTAGTCTGCAACCAATGAAATGAGAGGCTGTTGACCATCGCTCTGGGTGGTCGATGAGTAACCAGCTCCTGATCGTTAATGTAGGCTAATTAGTGGAGTGATACATGTATACTTAATGGCCCCAGTGCTGTTATACTCATCTTCAGTCAAGGATGGAGGCCTCAGGTAATCGGTGGGAGCTAACGGTTGACGGCAGAGTCAACCATGCAAGGCAACAGCCAGCTCGTCAGGAGCGGTTAGGGATAAGTGTCTTGCTCAGGGACACATCAACACTCAGCTAGGACGGAGGAGCTGGGAATCGAACTAGCAACCTTTCGGTTACAAGACGGTTACACGCACACACACACACGCACACACACACACACACGCACACACACACACACACACATATACACACTACCACACATTGAGCCATGATTAGTCAACCCGGCTACCTCCTGAGCTAAGTCGACCGCTTGTTGTGTTGTTTTCTCCCAGGGTTAGGAAGGCAATTAGGTTGGAAGAATGGGCAAGGTTCTGCCTTCCAGCTGCACTCGCTGAGGGTTCACACCCTCCTGGGGAATGCCTCCCCAACATTTGCCGGGTTGACTAATCATGGCTCAATGTGTGGTAGTGTGTATATGTGTGTTTGTGTGTGCGTGGTGTGTGTGCGTGTGTGCGTGTGTGCGTGTGTGTGTGTGTGTGCGTGCGTGTGCGTGTGTGCGTGCGTGTGTGCGTGCGTGTGTGTGTGTGTGCGTGTGTGTGTGTGTCCACCTGCGTGTGTGTGTGCCTGTTTGTTTGTGTGTGTGCGCGTGTGTGAGAATAGCAGCACGTGCAGGGTGTCTTGCAGCTCTCACAGCTACTGTGAGCTGATCGGCTCGCTCCAGGAACCCGCAGACTACCTTGGAACCCTGGAACTACAGGTGGGCTAAAGAGATGGACAGAGGGAAGTCCGTCCATCTGTCCTCTTTGGATGCGAGTTGAACCTCTGCTCTTCAAGGGCACTCTTTCTCTTTTGCATTCCATAAATAAAGGAGATAACTTTCCATTCGACATAAGGCGCATGGCTATGCCTCACAGGCATGAATGTCTTCAATAACACCATGATTTATGCCTAATGGATCATCATGACCCGCTAAAAATAAGGTTATTTTGTGATCATTTTTTTCTTTTTGTAGTCATGGACGTTTATCCGCACTAAAAATAGGCCTTGATTAATCTGAGAGAACAGCTGAGGAATGGAATCGTTCAGAATCTAACCCTGAGTGAGTCAGTGTCGGCACACCGATTGGAAGTGTATGGATAAGTATACTTACCCCCTCCCCCAGCAAACCAAATGGGGGAGTATATCTGAGTGGGACAATGTGGGACATGTTACCAATGCTCAGAGGTAGTCTAAAAATGTTAATGTCTTTCTAACTTTAGAAATAAACATTCTCACATAATGCGAAATACCTCTGAGATTTGCCTTGCACTGACTTCACTCATTTATGAGTAGTCGCAGACAGTCTTTGTTACTCTACATTTCATTTTCTTTGAGATAGTTGCCATCATATTCCGCACAATTCTTCATAGCTTGTGATTTGTGGTGACTCTTTGTGGCAAATTTCCACATTATGCGGTGATTTGCAGGCTGTAAATATGGTGACAAGTCAACCCACATTGGACCCCCGTGTGCACAATCTGATTGACCTCACAGATCGAGTCAAATGTGGGGTGCATGGGAAGGGCTACAAATGCTGTTCAGTCCCGCATCAAGCAGAAAACCTGGTAACACTAACACACACAAACAAACGCACACACATACACACACACAGTCACGCTTCCATGCATACATATGCGAGAGAGTTTGTGTGTGTTTACACACAAACACTATCTCTCTCACACGCACACACACACGCACGCACACACACACACACACACACACACACACACACACACATACACACACACACACACACACACACACACACTCTCACACACACACACACACACACACACACACACACACACACACACACACACACACACACACACACACACACACACACACAGTTAGGCAGTACACCAAAGAAAACCTTTTAGATGGTGCAGCTTGTAACCGTTTGGGACTCTTATTTGACACTAATCCTTTCGGAGGGAATATTGATTTTTTTAATCAGCAGAATACATTTGAAGTTCGCAATACCTGAGATAGGCTACGCAGCTGTCAGATAACCTTCGCATGGATATCAAATGCCACGTAAATTAATGGATCATCGGAGAGGGAAATTGCTTGGTTTCTCTCTATTGTCTACTCTCTGCTCACTACTGACTGTAATCCACATATACATTCATTATCTTATTTATTAAGCAGACACACAAATACTTGTAAACTCGTGCTCAGCTACACTCTGATCTGAGGCCCTTGACGGCCCTCTAGTGGCGGAGTTAGGACAACTGTTGAGATAACTATTAAATAGCGTGACAGCACAAAGGACATCTTAAGAATACTTTTTTTTATATAAAGATTAAAGTGACGTTACATTTAAAATGAAAAGCATTTAAATGAAAGCCAAATCAGTAAATTCAACAATGGTTCTCTTGAAATGTCAAATGCAGGCAATGGCTTTGAAATATTTAGGCTGTAAAGAAAACTAATTTGAGCGAGTGTGGGTCAATTATTATATATTATATATTATATCTATTATTAATTGTGTTTAAAAGGATCATGCGAGCACGTGCTTTGTGATTATCAGATTGGCAGTTCTGTGCCAGTACAATACAACAGCCACAAGGTAGCGCCATTGTCCTTGTGTCAAAAGCACATAAAGCATCTATGCCCTGATTATTTGACCATAGTTCATCTTCACAAATAAAAATCACAACCCATTTAGGCAGCCTAAATGGGTTGAACAATATGATAATGTGTTGTTTTGAATTGAAGCCATTTTCATTGTTGTTATTCCTGCCCGCTATGTAGAAGTGCAAATTAATTAAGTGTGATATTAATATATACAATAAAAAACAGCTGTGCAGTCTCTGAGTGTCATAATAGTTGTCTTTATTTTCAATATACAATTCATTTGAAAAATATAAATTCTAAAATAAATCATTTAACCAGTTCTAAATATTCATAAAAGTTATTTTGTCGACTAAAATTTGCATTTTATTTAACATATAGGCTGCCATGCTCATGACATACTCAAACTCGACATTTTATCAATTATGCAAATATATATATATATATATATATATATATATATATATATAGTGCTAAAACAATGATCAGAGAAACAAAGTATAAATTATTTTTTGCTATATTGTATTCATTTGAGGAAGAGAACTAAACCAAATGAAACCCTAAGGACAAAAAGAGGGGTGATGCATTTTGTTGCATGCCAACATGCTGATATGTACATGATTTACAAAAGGAAGAAGGCGGCTCTTACGTCACCCAGCCACAGAAGAAAATAACCTTTTCATCATGTCACGTATAGTGGAGATCCAGTTCAGCTCTCAGGTCAAATCTGCACTCAGCCTTGCCCACACTTTAGCCTCGTCCGTTGCGGTAACAACCCTTTTAATGACCATGTAATGCCAATGAGAAGCCTCTTCTGTAGCCTGGAGACAATAATCACATATTGACACCCCGAGCACTACGAGGCTAGCCACTTTGTCTTTCTGTGGACATTGCCGTCCACTCAATGCTAAAATGTATTCGTATGGTTAACATTAGTGCCTTCATCTCTTCTCTTTGTGACTGTTGCTGTGGATGTGCCTCACTTCAGGGAATGCAACTCACACATCCCTTGTCTCTGTGTTCACAGAGAAACATTTAGAAGAGAGTCGTACATCTTTCTGTGTACACTATTCTAATAGGATTTCCCATTAAGAGATACATTTCTCTGGGCTATAGTATTGGACAGTGTGTGTGATGGCCGGTGTGATTTGGCAGAGAGCAACATGGATTTCCTCACTCATCAGATTGTTACCAAATCCCGCGAGATCGCCCTCTGATAAGCCACTTCGGTAAAGTATTATGTGCAGCACAAGCAAAACAACGATATGCATTCTTAGTTAGATTTAGGAATATCACATGTTATTCGCCTCAAGAGTGGGTGCTAACTTAGAGGAAAACGGACCATCAAGAAAAACCAACACAAAAGTTATAAACACATGCAGAACACAAGGGGTTAAAAGATCCATGGAAACATTTTGATTTAAGATCAACAGTGAGACCTTGAATAATTGTACCAAAAGACTACAAGGTGTTAGTCCACCTTGAAATTCAAAAGCAAGAAAATGCTAAGAGTCCGGTGAAAAAAAAGTAGACATTGTTACCAAACGTTGTAAATTAAAGTACAATTTTATATATATCACATGTTGCATGTATATCTATATTTTACACACATTTCCCTATTGAGAAAAAACATAGTTCATCTTTCATCGGAAGAACAGGGGGAAAAAACAATTAATTTAATAAAACCTCATGCTGCTTAAAAAAAAATCGACGTTAGTTTAATTATTTCACAATAAGCTTTGAATCTAAATCAAGAGGTAGAGCTACACAAAATATGATTTTCCTGCTACAGGAAAATGTCCTTAGAATAATTCAGTTTATATAAAAATCCAAAACAGAAAAGATATATTAGGATATAAAAACAGCAAGGAGGGCAATCTCTACACCGATACACTTCAGCTTTTTATTGTCGTCCATTTTTAACCTAACTCAGCAATAGGTGCTTGATGAATTGCATAGAATCATATATAAACAAATGGCACCTCTCATTGTTTCTGTTGGTGGCAACGCAGACTCCAGAATAGTGAAAAATGACTCATGGCTCCTAAAGTCACATAGAGTCCCCCCTTATTGGAAAAAAGGGTTTCGTCAGTATTTCAAAGTCGAGCTATACCATTATATCCTCCTATCATTTGTGCGTTCCCGTATCATAAACAGTGTTATCGTTCTACCATGGTTGTGTTATTTGAAAACATTTCAAGAGACAAAATAAAAAAGGCAGGGCTAGTGGGCAGCCATCTGCCCTACAGTGATGTTTCAGACCCTCTGGTCTTCCAGAAGATTCCGTTGTCTTCGTCGTCGTCGTCATCGTCGTCGGGGTCCATTTCTATCCTGATCTGAGGCACGCAGTTGAGAGGGTGCAACTCAGGGCTGGAAAACAAGGAAAAACGACCCGAGATAGTTAGGCTGTGTAGCGCAAAGTTATCACACACCTACAGTATTATGTGTTGTCACGTTATTCAGCAGTTAAAGAATACTCCTTAAAGCGTAGCAATTTGTCATTTCAAACTGCATTTGTTTGACATCATATAAGATTGATGAATGCATGGATCAAGTGATCAAATCTGAACTGCTCTCTGTGAGAAGTTCACCGTGTATCGGAATGCCTCCAGACACAATTCAATAACGCGATTCGGGAGGATTCAAAATAAGTAAATAAACAATACATGAGTGATCTGTGTGTAAACTCAGCCGAAATACCTATCAAATCACCAGATATTTACCACTAACCATTGGTAACTACCTAAAAAAAAAAAACACCCAAATCTCACAGATCCCCTCCCAAACAACAGCAGCAATACAGCGCAGTTCCTGATTGGGTGTTGGGCCCGGCCGTCAAAGGCATCCCAATGGTATGGGCGCTAACCAGGGCTATGGCGCTAACCAGGGCTATGGCGCTAACCAGGGCTACTGGCGCTAACCAGGGTTACTGGCGCTACCCCGGGCTATGGCGCTAACCAGGGCTATGGCGCTAACCAGGGCTACTGGCGCTAACCAGGGCTACTGGCGCTAACCAGGGGTTACTGGCGCTACCCCGGGCTATGGCGCTAACCAGGGCTATGGCGCTAACCAGGGCTATGGCGCTAACCAGAGCTATGGCGCTAACCAGGGCTACTGGCGCTAACCAGGGCTACTGGCGCTAACCAGGGCTATGGCGCTAACCAGGGCTACTGGCGCTAACCAGGGCTATGGCGCTAACCAGGGTTACTGGCGCTACCCCGGGCTACTGGCGCTAACCAGGGCTACTGGCGCTAACCAGGGCTACTGGCGCTAACCAGGGCTACTGGCGCTAACCAGGGCTATGGCGCTAACCAGGGCTACTGGCGCTAACCAGGGCTATGGCACTAACCAGGGCTACTGGCGCTAACCAGGGCTACTGGCGCTAACCAGGGCTATGGCGCTAACCAGGGCTATGGCGCTAACCAGGGCTATGGCGCTAAGCAGGGCTATGGCGCTAACCAGGGTTACTGGCGCTACCCCGGGCTATGGCGCTAACCAGGACTTCTGGTGCTACCCAGGGCTAGTGGCACATTTGTCTCATAGTGTATTGAGTGAAATGATCTACAATTTGAACTGATACTAAAAAGGAATCGAAGAGCCGCTTGGTACGACCTCAAGCCTGTCATACATAATGTACCGCCCTGAGGGAACGCAGGCCACTATCATTGAATCGTGATGCATGCAACGTATGCATACTGTGCCTGCACGAATGATCCCCGGACCACCTGTCTTGTTGTCTCCCCCACCCCACCCCCCAGGACTGTTGGTACTGAATCTGATCAATCCCATCCTGAGGTACAGTAGGACGGGTGTTACTGATTCCGCATTCCTAA
Source organism: Gadus morhua (assembly GCF_902167405.1). NCBI lineage: Eukaryota > Metazoa > Chordata > Actinopteri > Gadiformes > Gadidae > Gadus > Gadus morhua. The sequence goes on from NC_044053.1 coordinate 6,745,676, forward strand.
CCTGGACATACAGTTGGACTGGTGGTACGAATGCGTCTCAGCTCACCTGGATTTACAGTTGGACTGGTAGTACCGCAGCTGCTCAGCACGAAGTGTGCCGGTCAAGGAAAGCCGGGGACTTCTCTCCCTCTGGTGGTGAACAAGAAAACACGAGCCTCGTCAGCCATTTGGTTCAGTGTGACGCACGTGTCAAAAAACGAGGATCACAAGCTTGTGTCGTGCATGCTGTGTTAAACATTCAGAAAGGGAGCAAAGGATCTGTGTTTAGGTCGATCATTGTTGAAACGAGGGCACGAAACACAGTTGCAACGACACAGAGCAAATTAGTTGGACGTGAAGTCCAAACCGAAACAAAAATAATGAATGGTTACATGGGTAAATTATTATATGATTCATAGTTCAATAATGCACCAGTTAAAACTGGGTTAAAACTAACGACGTGGGTGATCAACATTCACAAGACAAGACCCTCAGAGATAAACCCCAAGACGAGAACTTCCAAGACACATAAGAAGAAAAAGCAAAGACAAAAGACAAAGCAAATTGAACACACTAAAACGATGAATAAGAAAAGCAAAGCATTTTCTTATTTTATTCAAAGAATTCAAACAAAGAGTTCAACAAAGAAAGCAGGGAAGCAAGCGTTAAGTTCATGCAGTGAGTCAAGGCAACAAGCCAGTCGGAGAGAGACTGGCTTTCTCTTGTTAGGAGAATAAGATTGGCCCCTGAATAAGGCAGCAGTGGATTTGGCAGGTGGAGGAAGAAAAAGGAAGCATTAAAGGTGGTAGAAAATGGAAAAAAACAACTACACGGTGGAGACCCCCTGTGTTGTTTCGGGAGGTTCGGGTTCTACTCACTGTCGAAGGACTTATCCCCTAAGAAGGGCTCCTTCTCCATCATATCCATAGGTATTTTAATGCTGGGTGATTTCTCATTGTAAGGGTAGTCGGACTGTTGGGATAGACACGACAAGTCGATAAACACATGACACAAGTCCTGCAATGGGCATCAAGGCGGACATCTTCATATGTCTCTGCAATTGACGTTCCTTGAATCAGTCATCAGGTCAAATGGGAAAAATACTGAAAACACTTCAACACATTTGGTTGGATTCAGGGCCCAGAGGGGAGACAACCCCGCATCATCCTGCTGTGAGCCAAAAGAATATCCATTTGGACTTTGGTCAGAACGAATACAAATGAATAATAATGGCCGAAATAGAGGAATCGAAATTGACTGGGCCATAGCCCTGTTTTCCATCCCAATATTGGGGTATCAGCAGCCAATACCACAACAAGACATAGCATGACATAAACGTCCCGACGTGTCATGACACATCACGATGACCCACTCACATCCTCCACGTCACTGTCCATGCTGCCTCTCTTCTTCTTCTTTTTCTCGTCCTCCTTCCTCTTCTTGTCCTTCTCCGGGATGACGTCGTCGAGGAAGCTGAGCTCGTGCTGAGAGAACATGTAATCCATGGCCTTCCTCACCGCCACCAGAGCCAGGATCTGAACTCATGGGAACACACATACACACACACACACACACACACACACACACACACACACACACACACACACACACACACACACACACACACACACACACACACACACACACACACACACACACACACACACACACACACACACGGCATCAGCAGAGTGGCAACACCAGGGATTTCTGAACATAATGTAATCACCAACTCAAATCCATGCTTTGGGAGTGCATTGGTATGAAGCTAACAAGAGCTGTTATGATCACGCTTTCATTCGGTTTCACAAATATTAGTCTTTGTATCAGGTTTTCTTTTGCTTTTGAACCAAGTATTGTCCAATGAACATTGATAGTTTTTTGGTCTTTTAGGAGACACTCTTATCCAAAGAGTGAGAATGTGTGAGTGTGAATCCAGATACATGTCATTGAGGAGCATATATAGTATATATAATATAAACTAAATATATGACCAATATTGTTTTGTAAATAAAGCAAGTTGGCTGGTGATTATTTTAAAAATAGTGTCATCCTCTGTTTTCCATTGCAAAGTCTCCATTGATGTTTCGTGTTCATTCGTGTTGGCTAAATAAACAGACTGGAAGCATAAGCAGCATTGCTGATCTTACCTTTCCGCTTTTTTCCACTTGCAGTTATGATTTTGTATAAAGGAGGGCGCTGGCACTATTCCCTCAGCCACTGCATGTGTCTGTATACATTTTGTCTATAAAGCTGGTCCATTAGGGGCTAATGGACAATTCAGTGGTCCAACTTAAGTCAAGGTTAAGCCCCGCCCCACTACTATCCTGGCCAATAGTAAACTAGGTGACCGTATGTCAAAGGTGCTCACCATGACGGGGAATACGATGGCGGCAACGGTGGACTTTAGGACCCAGAGGAGCGCCAGGCACAGGATCTGGATGAAGGTGAACAGGTGCACCTTCCTCAGCGGCACGTGCCGCAGGTACACCAGGTCTGGTTGATGTTTAGCCGGCATCAGCAGCAGCTTCAGACGATCCATGAACTACACACACACACACACAGAGAGAGAGAGAAAGAGAGAGAGAGAGAGAGAGAGAGAGAGAGAGAGAGAGAGAGAGAGAGAGAGAGAGAGAGAGAGAGAGAGAGAGAGAGAGAGAGAGAGAGAGAGAGAGAGAGAGAGAGAGAGAGAGAGAGAGAGAGAGAGAGAGAGAGAGAGAGAGAGAGAGAGAGAGAGAGAGAGAGAGAGAGAGAGAGAGAGAGAAAAGATTATGGTAACGAGTTGAGAGCAAGGTTTAAAACAGAATCTCCTTTTTACCTTTATTTTCTAAAAAAATAAAAAAGGCTGGTGCTATCATCAAAAACACACACACTTCTTTCCAAATAGTTTATGGTTTCATATAAGGTTAAGTATTAAGCGTCATAAGGGTTTTGAGTTAATGATTATTTAGCAATTACCCTTATAAAGCCTCAGAACAGTTGTTCCAAGGACGCAATAAACCACCTTTCCATTGTCCTCAACCCTAATCTCTCTCTCTCTATCTTTGACATGTATGACACTCAGTTCACATGTTTAAATCACATGCATCCAGCACTGTGCTACATGAAGTTCATACAAGGGTGCTGAAGTAATCCAGCCATGACTTAAATAACTTTTCTCATACATTGTCTCTAGACAGTTATAGTATAGTTTGGTTCTCAAACAATGTTTGTAAAGATATAAATAATATATGTGCATTTAATTGTATGTAAACAATAACGTTAAATCGGCTATGCAAATACTTACATTTGGTGAGAAACACGTGCTTGTGCTTCAGTTCTTTATTTCGTTATTCATTGAAAAGATTGATCAAACTTGAATATTAGTATTCCTAATCACATTATTGTGAGTAGTTGCTATTATTAACTGCTCACCACTAATATTAAAGCGTCAAAATTGAGAAAAATCTCTAGAAAAGTACCAAGTAGACCCGGCAATCTGTCAAAGCGCCCCCAATTGAACACAACGGGGCTAGCATACCCAAGCAAGCGTTGACCTAACTATCTCCATCTACGATGACCTCCTTGTGTTTCCATGGTCCCACATTGAGCCAACAGGAAGAGCAGGACAGCCTTACCTGCACACCCTTGAGGGAGGCCACGCCCATGTAGAGGAAGACTCCGTACAGCACAGGCATGGGAATGAACTAGAGGGGGGCAGAAATACATTGTAGCGTTAGCATAGAAGTGTTTCAGTGTCATTGTCGTATTCACATCGGTTTTCAAAACACAGGGGGATTTAGCATGGGGGGGTATCTAGTACTCATCAAACTAGTACTCATTAGTAGTGGTAGGATTACTAGCACTAGGAACCTTGTGAACTTTTAACTATAATCTTTGCCCTTTTGAGGGCTTAAGATGCACGCTAGGCCGGGTAGTCTCTTAGATACAGGAGCTGTTGTAAAGGGATCTGAGCATGTGCATGCATTCACCCAAAGACCTTCCACACCTTCCACACCGATATCACTTGGTTAACCCAGCATATTCAGCATCTCTTCTTCTTTAGAGAGCACCACAGTCACTCGTTGCTAAAAGGCACATTTAAGAAGCGCGAGTGATGCCATTTAAACTAAACTGCAGTTTCAACTACAGTCTGCAAAAAACCTTTTTGCCGGGGTCCCTGAGTGACCGTTGCCACTGGTTCAGAATGGACGGGCCACACAGAGGTCCTGAGGGAGCGAGCGAAGGCTGGGTGCCTGGGTGAAGGCGTGTGAGTGGCTGGTTGGGTGGGTGGCTGGGTGGGCGGCGGGGTGGTCTCAGGACACGCGGAGCCGGGCTGACTCAGCCCTGACAGCTCACTTAGTGCGCCCCTCCGACGCATTAGCATAGAATAACACCAGCCGCCGTGCAGCCTGGCTGACTGTCAGCCTCGCTTTCATTTGGGACATTACCGCTCGGCCCCGTCGTCACGTTGGGACGCTTGGGAACCCTTCAGCCCGGCGTTATTATTCTGTTTTTCTCTCCGCTTCCCCACGTATTCAGCAAAACGTCAGACAATTAAACCCCCCCCCCCCACTCTCGCTGCTGCACTGGCGGCTCGTCTGTCTGGTGAAGGACAGAACGAGTGGCTAGCTACAGCCCCACAGACTCAAGCCCTCCTCATTACCGCTCGGGACGGATCCGCATCGTTTTGGCTCGTTTTCACTGCGCTGGTGGACTATACTATGCTAACTATAGACGTCCACCGCTATACGAGACACAGCTCACATTTTTGTGAGCCATGCACACACACACAGTGCCACCAATAGAAAGATACATTGCTCCCTTTTTCAAGCCGTTCACTTTGTGGTTAACCAGGTGGGACGGTGAACTACACAGGCGAGTGAAAAGGAGCGGGGACAGAGAGGATGATAGGCGAGATGATCTGAACCGAAAGGTCGGGGAAGCAACACAAATATTTGTGGATTTTTTTTATGATTGGTAAACATTTTTATGGCGTTTTACCTTGAGAATAGGAGACATGAAGACCGACAGGCCGGTGAGGAGGAAGACACACAGGCCGGTGACTCTCTGCTCTCTGCAAAGCAAACACAGCAGAAAAAAACGTTACAGAAGATATGACATGTGACATTGTGGTCCATAATATATATATATCCTAGGAATCCAGACTCAGCACCCAAGTAAAGTAAGTATGAGATGATTAAAGGTGAATATAATGCACACGTTCTAATATTTTTTTGTTTTCGATTCATTCATTTTCCAGATGATAGAAGGCCAGAACAGAGACATCCACTGGGCATGTGTGGAGTTCACAGACCTGTCAACATCTGAACGTCAACAGACCAGCTCCATCTGGGCTCGCAGGAGGACGTTGGTTCAGCTCACAGCTGCATTACGAGGGGCTCCACAACTCTCCTCCATCATACGACATTTCATTTTTTAAAGCTTGCGCTTGTTTTTCTTATATCTTATTTATTTCTTATATCATTGGGACTAAGACTGGTGAAGACAGAACAACATGATGGTTGATTGTTTTCCCATTATAGCAAACATAAATGTAGCAATTTGTGCACAAAGCAATACGAATGATGTGAATAAACACGTATCTACCCTGGGTAACAACACCCAGAGAGACTTCACTCCACACAGTCAACAAGCCGACAGCCTTGTTGTGCTGGGCAATCGTCACATACAAGAGAGTAGCCTGCTTCACACGCATGAAGGGATAAAATCTGCAACCTCAACTCAGATTCCCTAAAGGAATTCCGGGACGGTTCAATAATATCATTGTTCCGAATATAGGACCAACGCAGAACATCCTTTCCAGGACAATGAGTCCAATGGTCCAACTCTGTGTCCGAGACTTTTCAGCAGATTCTGACCATCGTCGTCAGTGGTCCAAGGGTTCAAGTGGAGAACCCTGATTTCATCACAACACTAGGGCTGTGCGATTAATCGCATTGTGATCGCGTTTTGCGTCAAACGATCTCCAAACAAATTGAATCGAGTTTAAACTATTTATTTTATTCATTCAATATTTTTAATGACATATATGTATATTATTTTCTATTTGAATATTTTCAATTTGAATATTTAGCATATTTTTTCAAGGCAAAATTTCTAAGTTCTCACCGATTTTTTGGCGAGAAACGCTGAATAAATGCATCATGTTTTCAAACTCAAAAATAATTGTTTGAATAATCGGGATTTCAATATTGACCAAAATAATCGTAAGTATGATTTTTTTTCATAATCGAGCAGCTCTAGTGTGACGGTTCCCCTTTAACAAACAACCGTACACAGCTTCTCCTCCATGAATGAAACCATAGAAGCTCGGTGTGGGACCCACCTCACACCCAGGAACTTGGGCTGCTCCCCGGGCGCCGATGTCTCCGTCTCCATCTTCAGACTGTCGATGTGGGCGATGGAGATCACGGTGGCCGCCACGTACCACGGCAGTCCCATGAAGGAGCACACGATCATCAGGACGGCCACCCAGAACAGGTCCAGGTGATAGCCAGCCCCTTTCTGCCAGAACCAGGACAACATGGGACACGCGAGTGTTGACAAACAGGGCTCACCGAAATGTAAACGATGAAGACGGCCGCGTTTGATGTCATGTTTGACCAAGGTCATAATGTGTGACTGAGAATGATGATGATAATCATAATGAATGGCGTACTGGGGCATATTTGTGCGCAGTAGCCTATAAAAATGGACTTTGTGTGTGTGTGTGTGTGTGTGTGTGTGTGTGTGTGTGTGTGTGTGTGTGTGTGTGTGTGTGTGTGTGTGTGTGTGTGTGTGTGTGTGTGTGTGTGTGTGTGTGTGTGTGTGTGTGTGTGTACGTGTGTGTGCGCACGTGCATGTGCGTGTGTTGTAGTAAAAAAGACCAGAAGATTGATGGTGAAAGAGACTTTTTTGCAACAACCAAAATAACCCATATAACAAACAGTGAGAATCTTTACAGTACAGTATGCTCAAAGTGATCCTCGTTTTTTTTCGGCCTTGCCTGAACAACAGCAGGAATAATCAGAACACATTGAGGGACCGTTCTGGCCGTGTTCTCTGATCGGCTGATTGATGCGATCCCACTCTCCCCATCTGTGCTCGGCGAACAGCAGCAGCTAGTCGTAGCAGCCGCCAGAGATTAACCTCCCCCCCTTCAGACCCCCGCCCACACCCTCCCTGAAGCCCCCCTCCCCCCGCCCACATAACAACCCAACTGGCATTAGCAGCACAGCGCTGACATTTCACTCTCGATGCGTGGCATTTACCTGCCTATTAACCAGCCACCCAGGCTGCCACCTGTCTAAGAACAAAGATTCAATTGAAATAGTGTTTTTTTTTAAAGGTGCTATGCGTAACATTCAAGAGTTGTATGCAGAGAGAGAAAGTCGAAACAACCAAAAAAAAACATCCCCTCCCTTTGCTCTATCCCTCCCGGGCGCTTGTTTTCACAAACCTGTGATTGACAGCTAGATGGATTCCACGAACCAATCAGGGAAGAGATTTCCTGATTGGTCAGAACTGACCGCAAAGCAGGCTTACATCTAAACTGGCTCATTCAGTGGCAGGAGCAGTCAACTCCCAAACATATATTCTCACGGCGCATTTCACTCACTAATGGCCGACGGAATACACTCGAATAACAGCGCTTGAATCGTACCCAGAGCCCCATTAAGGTTGGGTTGCGTCAATAGAAAAGGCTCACCTTGAGCTTGTGCTCCTTCCTGTTGACGATGACAGCGGTGATCTGCTGGTCCATGAAGAGCAGGATGGTGACCAGGAGGGCAGGCAGGGCTGACGCCAGGTACACCCACCAGGGGTTCCCTCCGAAGGGGGGCACGAACCACGCCCTCTTGGGACTCGTGGGCTGGGGGGACAGACGGACGGACGGACGTTCAGTACATTCAGCACACACGCAACTCCAGAGGGATGTTCACGTGTTTCAAAGGGAGAGCAAACTGGGAAATGAATTGACCAAAGACTGTTCCATATTTTTGTTGGTAGGGCTTCCCACACAGACGACCTCGGTAGCTCAGGATTTGTTCCTCTAGTCACACACAATATGTTCTCTCACAGAGGCGACCGGCGAAGTGAGCAGGAAGGGGAGCCCTTGTGATACCGCCAACTCCATCAATTAAACTGAATCAATTTGCTTAATTTCCCTGAAGAAGCCCCCTCCATTACTGTTGGAGAGTTTCCATTGGGAATACACTCATCCATCCTGATAATACACTGACAGTTATTAAGGCTTTTCTTCATTTGGAGACTTGGATGACTTGTATCAGAATTACTAACGCTAAGTTGTTCGACTTCAGACAGCCTGAATATAATATACATAGTATATATATAATATATAATATACTAACATTCAAGCAATACAGCTTTCTGCCAGGATCTATATTTTTTATATATATAAAAAAATCCAAATCCAAATCTTTCGCATTTCAATGCATTTGGTTGCATCAGAAGTGTAAAATGAGCCTCAACTTTACCTTGAACTCGGTTGGCACAATGAGTTTGGGGGTCTCCAGACCCACCAGCATATCAACCCCGACGAAGATGAGAATGGCCAAGATGATCGCAAAGTCACTGATCAGCTTCCTCATCTAGGGGATGGCAAATACAGCACAAACACTTAGCTCCTCTGTAGATGATATGATCGTTCTGTTGAGCAGAACACCGGCTGATTCAAGTTAATGTCAAGTCAATTGTATTCGTACAGCCCTCGATCACAGTTACAGTCTCAAAGTGCTTCCCCGGCCCCATTAATATGACATCCAAACTATAAAGGGCAAGGAAAAACACTTGAGAAGAGGGTCCCTTCCTTCCAGGTATGGTAAGGAGGCCAATAGGTGCCATTATGGAAAGATATAGCATAAACAAGTTTGTTAATGCTAAAATGACAAAAGGCTCGATGTCCAAGCAGTGGCCGAAGGGTTTCGGTGATCTCCCCGACTGTTGTGCTAATGTTTCTCCGGATGTTTGAACTCCATCTCGTCCCGCTGAGCAACCTGCGCCGTGCGCGTGACTTACAGTGGTGGGGAAGTAGGGGCTGGTCTTGAACTTCTTCAGACACATGGAGGTGGAGTAGGTGCCGAAGAACAGGATGAAGGACATGACGGTGATGTCGGGCACAAAGCCGCAGGCCTTGCCCACCAGCTCCCCGCCGTACTTCAGGCAGTCCTTCTCGCTGAGGGACGACCAGGTGGCGTTCATGGGCTGCAAGCACAACACACAGGTTCAGCCGTTCAACTCACTCACGCTCTGTGCCCGAATGGATTGGCCACTGTAAGCACTGTAACTTTGTTTGCGGTTGTTTTTTACGACATTGATTGCATGCTTTGGATAAACTTTGGTCTGATAAGTATACAGTTAAGGGTAAAATGTAATATATGATAATATATTTATTATCTATTTAGTATTTTTTTTAAGTAATACATGAGTGTGTAGGTGTGTGTGTGTGGGGGGGGGTGGTACATCTAGCTCAAGGATGCCTCTAGCTCAAGGCACCAGAATAGCCTGTCCCCCTATTCTTACTAAAATAGAGTTGTGTGGAGCATAGTGGGCACCGGGGAGTGAGACTTACCAGCTCAGTATTGTTCCATAACCAGACTGAAGAGCCATCGAGCGACTCTGGGATCTCAAACGAACTATTCTCTGCGTGAACACAAGGAAAAAAACAACGGTTTGAACACGACGTTCGACGTGGACATTGCACCAGCAACCACAGCAGAAGCATAGTACATGAGACCGGCGTACTGATGTATGATGTAGGGCTACTCCGAACAGATGTGATGATGAAGACAATGAGGAAGATGAGGATTACGACAATGATATGGATGAGGGTGAGGAGGAAGATGAGGGTTATGAGGATGATGAGGATGTGAGGAATGAGGATGAGGCGGATGATTAGAAGAAGGATGGAGAGGATGATGACGCTGAGGATGATGTAGATCAAGCACTGATCCAGTATCCCCTTAACAATACTTCAGCTCAGAGGAATATGATATAATATGACGTGGTCGGCAAAATCAAAGGGGTACACAAGATGTGTTTTTATGTGTCAGGGGTTTTTCCATCAGCCATGCCTCGCTGTGAGAGGCAATTGAGGACTTCAACATAATGAATGTTTAAAGAGCACCAGCAGCTCGTTGCTGGGAGGCCCCTGAGAGCCTGCTTATCACCGTTCAACATCTGGTATCTCTTCTTCTATCTCTTGGGAACATCCAAACAGAGCGTGCAATGTGTTGCGTGCATGTGTGTATGGGGCTTTTTTCGTGTTCAATACATGGTGTATATGTAAGAAATTATTCATACGTTTTCAGGTGCAAAAAAAATGTCCTCTTGCGTGTGAGGGTGAGTGTGTAAGTGTTTGTTCGTGCATGAATGGGAGAGGTGTGTGTTTGTGTGTGTGTGTGTGTGTGTGTGTGTGTGTGTGTGTGTGTGTGTGTGTGTGTGTGTGTGTCTGTGTGTGTGTGTGTGTGTGTGTGTGTGTGTGTGTGTGTGTGTGTGTGTGTGTGTGTGTGTGTGTGTGTGCGTGCGTGTGTATGTGCGTGTGTGTGTGTGTGTGTGCGTGTGTGTGTGTGTGTTGGTTGGTGCGTCTGGGTGTATTGTGGGGTGTATGTGTATCATGTGTGTGTGTGTGTGTGTGTGTGTGTGTGTGTGTGTGTGTGTGTGTGTGTGTGTGTGTGTGTGTGTGTGTGTGTGTGTGTGTGTGTGTGTGTGTGTGTGTTAGTGTGTGCACCTGTGTTTATCTGTTTTGCTCTGAGCAGTTCCAGGGGATAATGATGGGACAAGCTAGTGTGTGGCAATATGACGGAGAGGAAGAAATAGATAGACTGTGGAGAGAGAGAGAGAGAGAGAGAGAGAGAGAGAGAGAGAGAGAGAGAGAGAGAGAGAGAGAGAGAGAGAGAGAGAGAGAGAGAGAGAGAGAGAGAGAGAGAGAGAGAGAGAGAGAGAGAGAGAGAGAGAGAGAGAGAGAGAGAGAGAGAGACAGATTGTTGGTTTGTCGCATGTGTGTGCATGCGTGTCTGCGTTTGTGTGTGTGTGTGTGTGCCTGAATGTATATGGTGTATGTGTGCACGTGTGTGAACGTGTGTGTGTGTGTGTGTGTGGGTGCACGTGTGAAAGTGTGTACGTGTGTGTGATATTTTCAAAGCAGCAGGGGATTAGCAATGCTTCTTGGATGCCCTTCCTCCTCCTCCTCCTCCACCTCCTCCTCCCCCTCCCCCATCAGGAAGGTAAACAGAGAGGCATGCTGCGCCTCTTCGTCTCCTCCAACAACAGCCACCACCGCCACGACTCTGGGCTCACACAAGCACTGGCAAAGTAACCTTGAGGGCTCAAACCTACTGCACACGTCTTCCTCTCCTTAGCTCAGACTCCCTTCTTGTGCACCAGGACTCAAGGTGAGTGTTCTTCCCGACTCTACAAGAGTCCTTAAAAGAGTCTTACTAACTTACAAAGGACTTACAGCATATGATCTCCCCTTCACAATATGAAATTGTCCATTGATTATATTCACTCAGATAACCTTCAATCATCAGTGAACAAATTCAAATCAAAGTACTTCTCCTCTGTCAACTTAAATAAAAACCTAAATGCATCTCCAGCTACGGATCCCAATGAGGTGCTACTTCTGGTCGCATATGCACTATTCTAATCGGCAAGTCACGCCAGTGCCACCTTACGATTACAATGGAAAAAAACTGCATCGCATCTTTTTCCCCCGATGCAATAAACGACCACCACCCCAGAACAGCCGTTCAGAGGATTAACAAGGTCATCCAGGAAGCCAGCGTCTTACCGAGGATGGCCGGGGCCATACAGAGGCAGTCGTACTGCGTGACGTAATCGACTCTAAAGTCAGAGTTGATGGGGTAGTGGTGGGCGAGCTTCAGCATCTTCTTGAAGGCGTCGTAGATGAAGATGAAGCTGATGAGGCAGGAGAAGCCCTCCTCGGTGAAGCGGGTGAAGTACTGCACCAGGAAGCTGGCGTCAGTGGCCACCAGCACCAGGCAGAAGAACGCCGACCAAAGGCCGATCCACAGCCGGAACTCGAGGTAGTCGAAGGCGTTGTCCCTTTAAGAGAAAAAAACAATTTGAATAATGACGTCAAATAAAATCCCATCCGGTCATGGTCAAATTCTTCATTCAAGAAGTTGAATGGAGTTCTCTGTCTGGTGCCCAATAGTACTGTTACACAAACACAAACACACACAGTTCAAGTTTATTAAAAGACAAAGATAAGACGATTTGGAAGTGTGAAGTGCTGTCGGTTGTCGAATGATCACACGCTAACTAAAACAGGACTTCACGGCCCACGTCGTCACGAGGATATATATAACGACTATTGCAGTGTTACATTTGTGCTATCCGTCAGTTTTTTCCGTGCATTCATTTGAAATGTGTCTCGTTGGCACAAAAAAACCCGGCCTACGAGTTTCCAGAGAGGGGAAAGAAGCGGGGGACATACTTGCTGAAGTTGAAAAGCAGCCGTTCAAACACCAGCACAGGGCCTGTGCTGCTGAGAATAGTGAGCGGCTGTCCCCCAAGCAGGCAGAACAGGCCCCCGGCGATCGCTGTGCCCAGGAAGCTCTCCAAAACGCCCTGGTTAGAGAGAGATACATGATCTTTATTTTTAGACAGTTGAGTCGCCTAACGATTAGCACGCATGCTCTAATAGTCCCACAGACCGTTCGTGGTTCAAACGCGTGACCTCTGACCTGCATGTTATCCGTGGCGTCCCCAAGCAGACCACCGAAGGTGATGGCGTTTGTTACAGTGCCCAAGTAAATAAACAGAATGGCCGACAGGGCCTGAATGTGGAATGCGTCCGTGAAGTCACTGACGAAGAACGGCATTTTCCTCTTGATGTCCAATATGAGACCGCCACAAAACCTAAAAGGTAAGGAAAAGGGGGGATTAGTATGATACACTACTTTGTCAAACGTTGAATTCGATAAAAGAAATCGAATGATATGATAATCGTCACAATAATACAGGAACATATAAACACATCCCAGCTCAGACCTGGTCAAATGGGGGATGACTCTCTAGTGTCATCAGTTCTAAATCAAACAGTGACCAACCCAAGGTATTAGCTTACCATAATATATATGTTCCCCACATAATATAAGTGGGGAACCTTGATATTATTATGAAGAATTTAGCAGTTGGAAAGATTAAGTTAAAGGTCAGTCCATCCAGCACAGCTGCTGACATTAAGAAGCGAGGCAGATCTTTTTTTTTTTATCGTGTGTGTATTTTCAGTCCATCGTGCAGATGGAAGTTTAGAGCCGATGAATGCATACTTTCCGGTCTTCTTCAGTTCATCCCCTACTTCGTGACCTCCTCCTCCACCCCCGTCGTGAGGCATGTCCCCGTTCATCTGGGAGTTGTCCCCTCCGGAGAACATATTCTTTCTGTCAGAAGCACAAAACAAATAAACACGTTCAACGACAAAAAACCTCCATGTTCAGTCAGACTAGCAACGGGTCATCCGTGAGAGTTTACTGTGTCAAAATCAATATGATTTGATGTAGTTCACTTTTGTTAACCATAAACACTCGAACCATGGTTAAAGGCCCACTATGCAACTTCGGGCATTTCTTCGCTGTTTTCTTGGTTTGGCACGCACATTTCTCTACACAGCGCCCCCTACAGCTTCGTAGTAGATATTTTACAACACTGTCGTAACAACTCGTTGACGACCCTTCCCCATGCACTTCTACGCGAGCCATGTGCATTTGTTTTCAAAGAATCCGGCGAATACGTGGAGCCATGTAAGAAGTAGATGTTCATAAAGTGTAGGCAAGGTTATACATTTTTAATATAGTGTATTTGTATTGCAATAAACATAAATCCATCCTTCTTTATGGTTGACGGGGAGAATTTATATCCTAGATTATAATTGTTTTATCTTAGGTTGAACAGAACAATCAGTGTAAGAGTGTTGGCCAACATAATAATCTAAATAAACAATAACCTGGATTCGGGGATTCAGTCTGTATCTGGGGGACGAGACAGACGAACAGCAAAACACCAATGGAAACAAAGGTGTTTATATGGTTGCAAGCTAGAAACATACAGGGCTCACAACAAAACGGTCGAGAAAACAATTTTTACAGGGCTCACAACAAAATGGTTGAGCAAACACATTTGTGCAGAGACTATCAACATCAAGAATACCACGAAGACAAAGTTCACCCAAGGGTACTTTCAATTTCAAAAGCAACGCGGCCAAGTCGGCGTCTGATTTGCAGTCTTCTTTTTCTTTCAGTTCACGCTATTCCTGAAAAGTTTGCCCAACGTTTACTCGTGTCTGGCCTCTCTGTCGGTCAGTCTCCCTTTTCTCTTCTGTTCCTCCGACATTGGGTTTCTCTGTCTCCTTTTAGTCGGCTGATCTATGATGAATGTAACAATCCCTCACCCGGGGATTCCACCGGACGCGTTACGGCAACGTTACGGCTGCGGCACGTCTTGGCCGCGACTTTGCCCTGCTTGCATTTCCACCGGGCGCGTTACGGCAGCGCAACGCTGCCTTGCGAGCCAGCCGTATTCACGCGAGATCACGAGATCCCGCGATAATCCTAAACCTAATGTACTCACCTTCCACTCCCAAAACTACTGCCATTAAATGCCAGGCTTTGTCCTTTCTGACATTGTTCTTATAAAAAGGATGATTTGAGACCCTTTGATTGATTGACTGCTGACCTGGTGCCACCGGTCATGACGTAATAATGTTGGTGTTTTATTAATTGTGTTTTATTTTGAAAATTGACCGGAATGCTCTATGGCTTTTACTTTTTCACTTCCTGCCCCTTATCCCCTTGATCCATGATGAATGCAACAATTGCCTCGCAAATGGCTGTTTATATCCAGCCGGTGCCAAGTTTGGGTGTGTGTCTGTGCCGTAAAGCATTTTCGAAACTACAATCTGACTACATTTTCGAGGCGCGATTGGATACTTCCGCTGCGTCACATCCGGATTGTGTCGGTCCGAACAGAGCAAGTTGCATATGCGCTTTTTCCGTGGAGAGGTGACATGGGGCAATGACACACCCACCAAACGACCCAGAAATGGAATGCAGAACCATCAGAATAACTCTCAACCAGCATAATTAATGTAATTTTGGCTAAAAAAGTTGCATAGTGGGCCTTTAACACTTGGAATTGTGATTCAATGTAGATTCTACCCCAGATTCACCGATTTTTTTGTCACGTAGAATCAAACATAGAACCGCAGTCCTTTATCCTACCAGAATACCTCAAATATAACGTGATACAAACATAACGGTGATGCACAGCTGTATCCACGAGCATGTTGTGTTCAACACTAGGTTCCCAGAGGTCGTACGGAAGGTTAAAAGCAAGAGCTGGTCCTAGCCAGCTACTAGCCATCGGTATAGCATGGTGTTCGTCAGGGAACCCTGAACAAGCCTTCATCAAGGAGTCCAAGTCAAATACGCCCTACCCTGAATTTCCTCCACAATACCCTGCAGCATTTTCAACCCATTCTTTTTTCAAGAAAGTTCACATTGGTTTTACTTGTAGCAATAACACTAACGCATAAAAATGACCGTTGATAGGGGTAGCTAAAACAGGAGCAGCCCCTATTGTGTGTTGAGCCCATAATGTCGTCCGTGCACAACCACTGCAGCGCACGTCCCACTCAGAGCGAGGTATTGTATGTAGTGTAGCTGGAGACCTTTTGCCCGAGGACGGGATGGACTTTGGAGGCTCTATCCTGATGGCGGGGTCCCACTCCCCTGGGGGCAGAACGATCACCTCGTCCAGGAACTCATCGATGCCGGCCAACAGGTCCCCTCTGTCTTTGGCCTTGTAGGCGATGTCGTGAAACACCTTATCACAGAGGAACAAAACGGGGTCTTGGTATCTCATAACGGGTAACAATGTCACGCTACAAATAGGTTCCAACTCAGGTTAGGCTCTGCAGTGTGTAAGAGAATGGGGCTAAGGGACAAGTCAGGAATAAACCAGGGCGGGGTTGTCCCCGTTTCTGGAAAGTAGTGTAAAGCTAGGGGGGGGGGGGGGGGGACGCAGGCCGAGGCGAAGCCAAGGTTGCTTAACACAGCCGAAGTACATTATTTTCATTAAGTGGGCTACCCCAAAGCGCTAATACCCCAGTTACCAACTATGATGAGATACTAGTTGCTTTCATCTAAAACGCTGATGCCTTTGATCAGCTGTAATTAAAATACCCTTCTGTGGTGCTTTAGGTAGAAGGCTTCTGCGTTGTCAAGGAAACATCCGGTTGATCGCTGTATTGGACTGTTGTTTTTAATGTTTGATTTTTTGCACATTGATTTGGAACTGTTAAAAGGCAGAGGTGTCCAGTAATCAAAAAAATTCTGCGCACTTTTGGAGCGTTATTGCGCAATAAGGAACAAAAAGACGGGTTTGAATGTTTTCCTAATAGAATACATGAATGAATGGTCAGTTGTCTCACCTCGTCCGACATGAGAGTAGCGATGGCTCTTCCAATCTCATGATATGCCTTTGCTTTGCCTTTTGGGCCAAGGAGAATGAATAGGAATCTGGAATGAGACGATAAATTATTAAAAGACAATCAAAAGTTTGGACATCTTTAGGTTGGTGGAGTAGCAATTTCCAGAACAATGGTTTCCAGTGTGTTTGTCTTTCCTGGTCCAACGGTCGCTCATCTGAGCGTATGAATGCTTTTGGTGTTGGGTTTCTTTCATACTTTTATCTTATCCTGTCAGAAATTGTGTGTGTTCAAAATAGTCTAAGCTGAAGTATACACATACATGAAACATACATGTAAATGCAACATGAACTAATGTATAACATAAAGGAAAGGAAAATACTGCTCATTAGCTAGCTACCATCGGAAAGAGGCTCACAGATTAAGAGCACACTAAAATTCTGCCTACGTTAGTGTGCATAATTGAGTCATTTCGAACCGTTGGCGTTGCAGTATAGGGGGGGGGGGGGGGGGGGGGGACATTCATTTATTGGTTTATTGACGGATCCCCATCAGCTAAGCGATGTAGTCAGCTACTCTTTCTGGGGTCCACACATAACAAAAAACATCAACAACATAACAGAACTCGAGACCTTTTAGACTCTAGCATGAACTCCCCACAATTGACCACACATTTTGTATTTCTCAAGGACCTCCAGTACCTTGTGGGAACAGGCACCTCCGTCAGGGCCCCCAGCATCACCGCTTGCTGCAGGCGGACAAACGCCACGAAGGGGGCGTCCAGGAAGTCCACCTCGCCCACCAGCACGTTGGAGGCCTCGGCGTCTCTGGGCAACTTCTTCATGAACTTGTTCCTCAGCTGCAGGTGGAGCACAAAGAGGGTTAGGGGGGGAACAGAGCAAGGCAAAAGGTCAGGTTCCCACCACCACCAGCGGCGGAGGACCACCCGCCATCCTTCTTCATTAAGAGGGCTGTGTATCAAAGCAGACAAGTGGTGCTTAACAGCCCATCGCTTCACTTTACGTTTTCTATTCCTTCTTTTTTTTCGAATGTATATTCGGTTTATAAAAACGTAACTCAATTCTCTAAAAGCCCCTTGTTTGTTGGTTTGTTCGTCGTTGCTTCGTTTCGTTTGGCACAATCGTCAAGAGTTCTCCATGTTTAAATTAACTGCACACAAAGTTGTCTGCGGTGATCGCGCACGGCACGGACACGGGTGTGAATCTCGACTCTGTTCCACGCAGGCGCAGGCGGAGGTATGGCGAGGTGCTCTGAATGTCATGGAGATGGACAGGGTGGCGGCGGCGGAGGTGGGGAAACTGTGGAGCTCTGCATGTTGTGTGTGTGCTGCGTCGGCAGATTAAGGAACCTCTTAGACATCATGCCTTTCATCCCTCTTATGTCTACGTCCACTTCCTGGGTGGTGAAGGGTCAGAGAAGGGTCAACTATTTTTTCCGAAAAAATCCTGCATTTATATACGCACATGTATGTATTCAGTAAACTACGGTTGCATAAAGACAAAATGATATGAATGTTTCAACTATAACTCCTAATTTCGTAGCTATACATGTTATAAATGTTATAAATATAATAACAATAGGTATCCACAGATACACTTTGAATACCGAATAAATGTTAAAGTTAAAATGCCGCCGTGTGCTCGCTTGGTTTCATCAAGCGTCGCAGAAGGTAATTTCATGATTAGTCCTTGATCTCTGGTCGGCTTTACACACTCTCTTATTAGATTAACCAGTTACAGGGCAGTCAATGGCCCTTTCAGGAGAGTCTTTCACCATGGCCTGGGATCCACTCGACGACACTTTGATCAGGTAGCCTTTCCACTGACAATAAATATGGTGCAGAGTCGAATCATTGATCCAACCGCGATAAAAACTAAGATAAGAAACCAATCATAAACACCAGATAAGCATGTCACTTCAAAGTGTGACATGTTAGCCGGAAGCCCATATTGTCGATAATAGTTCAAATGGGTTCCGAGTGGCTAACGTTTGTTATCGCTAAAAGAAAATGTATTTCCAGTGTGTTAATGGCATCAGTGGAGAGTTTCACCGGGAACAAAGGTAATACCGAAAGCAAAATACAACCACTAAATCACATTGAGCCTACTGCCTAGGATCACGGCCGGTCTCCTGGGTGTTCGACTCCCAGCTGAAAGCTTCTGGGTTTGTATCCCACAATGTTCACAGTGTTGGCATTCAGGGGACAGATACCCAACCACTACCTGCTCCTCCACGATATGAAGCTGAATTCACTGCAAGTCACAAGCATCTGCATAAGTGTCTGCTAATTGACAAAACTGTAACAGTGACGAATAATACAGTGGAAAGGGAGATCAACGGAAGTACATTAGTAAGGAATATGAAGAAAGCCAAAATTATATTATCCATGTGAGATAGTGTAGGTGTAGAATAACAGCATCGCCTCGCCTGCAGAGTGAAATTGGTGACAGACCTTCAGGTCATGTGACTGAAGGGCTGTGTAGTCAGCACCGCAACACCCTCAGAAGGAAAGGTAAAAATAATCACTGTGGAAGAAAACGGTGACTGCATGCTGCTATAATCCCCAATTCAGCTGAGGCAGTATATTTAAAGCTGTTTCGGGGTCTCAGACTCATGGATCGGATATAAAAATAACTCCCATATCAGGACAAATGAATGACGTCGATTCAAATCCCATTACAACCAAATAGATGTACGGACAAAAGTAAATCTCATTGTCCCGGGCACACTGAGTATGGGGTTGGTTTGGGAAAGTATTATTAAGAAAGTCCGATGGTGGCTTTAGATAAGGTTTGGAAAATAAGGGATTTCACCAACATACCCATAAGGACAGTATGTAGGTATATGCATTCTTCAGCCATTTTCCGCAGCCTTTGAAGGTGCCTTTATAGAAATTGAAATTTTCCACAAAAAAAAAGTTCTAGGAAGGTCTGATCAAATCACAATTGCAAAAATCGCCTGATCACAATCGAAAAATGATTCTGTCCGAGAAACATTTTGTCCTGGCAGTGCAGAGAGCGACGCCCACGGCCAATGTGACCTGTGTGTGGGTCTAGTGGACTCTGTGCGGGAGATTCTGCATGGTGGCAGCCTCCCCTTTCGGAAGACTTATGAGGACCATCTGGCCCCCCGAGACATCCCCAAATCACAGAGTCCCCAGGGGGACGTTTGGTCTCCAATCTCTGCCTACTCATGGTAGCCGTCAGCAGCAGGAGCACAGGGCTTACTGGGTCCATCTCAACCCCCCCCCCGCTCCCATCCTGCAGGTATGTGGCCTTGGACATGACCCGACCATGGCTCTGATTAAACAGCTACTGTGCTGCCACGCTAACGACCCCGCTGTAACGCAGTGGGAATAATCAGACTTCCCGGGAAAGTGTTCCCCAGAGGACGTGAGTGGGAGTACTGCACGTGCTGCAGCAGTGTCAACATTGTAAAACATGTTAGAAACACAGACGCACTTGGGCGCACCTGTGGCTGGTCCCGGGCGTGCGTTCTTGCGTGTTTGTGTGTGTGTGTGTGCATGTGCGCTTGTGGCTGTGTTTGGTTGTGTGCGTGTGTGGGTTGGTCCTGTGTTTGTGTGTTTGTGCATGTACGGCATGTGCATGCATGGTCTCGCATGTGGTTGTGGTTTTACAGTCGCAGAGCTGTTTGGGTTCAGCTGGCACAGAGATAAAGGACAACGCGAGGGTTCCAGAGGTGAACTTTAGGCACACTTTATCGCCGCGGCAACTCCACCACCAATAGCTCGCTGCTGATTGGGTTGCGTCACTCATCACCACCCGAGACATTTGGACCTTGGGGATAATGTATTACAGACTGGTTGGTGACGTCGTTTCAGAGCCGGGGCGTTACTTTGCCCTATAGTTCTCTAGCACTTCTCCACTTAAAGATTTTCCAATGCACCGTAACCGGTCAGATCCGCCTTGAGACGTGTTCTTTACGGTTCCTCTGAACTTCAGACACTTCATGACGGTGAGGGGGAGGGAGGGAGGGAGGGAGGGAGGGAGGGAGGGAAGAGAAGGGGAAAGGGTCATGGGTCGTTTTTGTTCACTCACCTGATCTTTCTCGGGCTTGTCTGAGATATCGTTCATGCTGTTGGACGTCAGGTTGCGGTGTGTGGGGGTGGGACTGCCTGTGAACAGAGACAGGAGGTTAGGCTGGGGGGCCCCGGTAACTCGCCGGAGATGCGGGCGGGCATGATGGAAGAAACCCCCACCCATCAACCAAGGAGAAAGAGAAAGTAGCTCCCCCCGTGGGTTATATTGCCCCACGCAAATAACCAAAGAAGCGAGTGCAAGAACACAAAGGTGCCAAAACAGCTGGATATTAAACCAAAGGCTCAGCACCCTATAAACATATATGGGCTGCTATGCTAGAACCCTTTTATATATGTAGAATATATTTGTGGGCTCCAACGTTTAACTAGAATCCCACTTGAAGTGGACTATATACTGGACTACGGTTTCTGCTAACCCTGCCGATTCAACCAAAGGTAAACTACGGCATTGTAGGCTTTTGGGGTCTAATATCATTCTGGTTTGAAAGATATCGGAACCCAAGACTGCTGAAACCTTAAGTCAGTTACTTAGAAATAACTGGGCTATTCAGACATATGTTTATATATATCTGAAGCCAATGATACTTTAAAATGGTTTGTTCCCATCAGCCAGCTCTCCTCCTCACCTATCGCACAGCCCCAAGCCCGTCTCCTACGCCCACCCAAACTAAGGAAAGGAGAAATGTTGGTAATGATATAGTTGTCAGAATGATGCAGCCAAAAAAAAATAGGAAATGCCTACAAATCAACTATTCTCGCCAGGTTTAACGGTTATTGGCAAAAATCTGAATCGTCAACTTTTATTGGCACAATTATGACTATGTTTATTAATATTATTCTTATTATATGCTTATTCTTATTATGTTGAACTTTCAATGCCAATCAAGGGAATGCTGTCAGAAATAGCTTTGGCTATATACAACACATCAAACCCTTCTTCTGCAACTCTAAATGTTAATCAAATCTAGGCTTTAGGGGACATACCAACTACGACAGTATCTAGGTCTATTTTTTGGGACACTACAACTACACCATCTAGTAAAAGGCCACAACTATAAGACTCTGCCGGACGGCGGGGTGGTCTATTTAAGTCTTTTGGATGAATGACAGGGACGGTAAGGCCACACTGGGGTGCTGGGGACCTTTGAGGCCCGCTATTCGCTACAGATCTGATCAACTTACTAAGGTAATCCATGCTGGGACTCCTGGGGAGCTGTAAGTCTTCCATAGAGATGCGACCCGATAGGCAAGTCACTGAGTTCCCCAGAGGACTACGGGCTTTTAGTGGCGGCAGTGGATCGAGAGGGTATTAAAGCCAAAGGAAAAAAGCCCAGGAAAACGCCAAAAGAAAGGAAGAAAAGAGGCAGGTTAGGAGGAAGGAAGAAAACACTGAAATAATTATAATAGTTAGGACCGGAGGAAGAAACAGGAAAAGTGTTAAGTAAGAGGAAAACAAGATTGGAATGAATGATGGAAACACTGTGATGAAATGAAACCGCCAAACATGGGTCCTTGGATGGAATCTGGCTTTGCTATAAAACTGCTTGCTTTATCACATTGACATAAGTGTCAACTTTGAATTTATGAATAGTATAACACCTTCTCCTGTATCCTTGACACTGTTTAATCACCTTATTCATACAGTATCAGTGAACTGTTTTATTTGCATATTTATGACGATGTTAAAAGTACCATATCAATTATTTGGTACATTTATGATGGAGGCTTTCCCCTTTGCCAATTCCAAATAATCCTTGGTTTGCTAAGCATTAACAAGTTAGCTAGATAAAACCACTTTTCTAAGGACCCATGGTTGGTAGTGTCAGAGAATTATAAGACAAAACCATTAATAATGACTGTTCATTAATAAATGTACAAACAAAATTCATTTGATGATCTAACAAATCTCTAACTGAGCATGGATGATTGCCAGTAAGTACATCAATGATTAAATTAAGAGTTATTGTTGGGACGTTGAGGCAACGCAATGACCACGTAGTAGCTTCGACGCAGTTGTGAACCTGTTTCGGTTCTGCGTCGGGTTTACGTCCAGTTTACGTAAGCGCCTCGACGCAAGGTTACAATTTTTTGGGAGACGCAAGGGCGGTCCGCAAGGACGTAACGGGTCCGTACACCCCCTTGCGTTGCGTCAACGTCCAACCCAAACTCTTCCTTAAGTAAGCATATGAATGAATTAGAAGCCATTTCTATTGGACATGAGTGTTATTAAACTGATGTTCTATTTGATATGATTCTATGTTTCATGGAAAGTCTGTGAAATGTATCCCAGAGATGAGGACATTTCACAGATTTAATTTTAATAAAATTTTAACAGAATAGGGTTACAAAATTTGTTTTGAAATAGCAACATTAGGAGTT
The DNA here is from genome assembly GCF_902167405.1 of Gadus morhua. NCBI lineage: Eukaryota > Metazoa > Chordata > Actinopteri > Gadiformes > Gadidae > Gadus > Gadus morhua. The sequence continues at coordinate 6,768,568 of NC_044053.1, forward strand.
GCAATAATTTTGTAGAATTAGCAATCATTAAATAGCAGGACACATGAGAACAATATAGAAGATTTGCTTTTTTAGATGATGAACACTAGCCAGGTAAGTCTTGAATTGCGATTACTCTGCACTTCATAAATTATACCTTAAACTTCTATTTAATAATAATAATATTCAGGTTCCACGAGAGGAACAGGGAAAAGACGAGCCTAAATAAACGCAGTACTTTTTGGGGGGAAGTTAAAACGTGGACGAAAGCCGTCTCAAGTAGTATTTTGAATATTAAGTCTGAAACCAAAAATAAACAAAAAAAAAAGAAGGACTGCACCAAACTGCCATCTGCATTACCGTTCTCCTGGTTGGAAAACAGCCTACTTGCACTGGAGACCGTCTTGCCAATGTCGGCCAGGGAGCGCAGGTTGGACTTCTTGGTCTGGTGGCGATGTTTCCTCAGCAGCGTGTACGTCACCTTCTCCTTAAGCTCTGCCTTCAGCATGTTGTTGGCCACCTGGTTGTCCGTGATCATCTCTACGCGAGGGTTAGGGAAGGAGAGATTAAGGTGGTTTGTTTTTAAGAAAAGAAAAGCTGTAACCTCAACATCGTGAACGATACTAATAAGACACATAAAGACACAAAGACACTCCTAGTTCGTTCAGGGAGAACATACAATGACCATGCATGTGATGATGCAGAACGTGTAGGAATCCGATCTTCAGACAGCTGCTTAAGGGCATTCGCAAGATGTTGTCCACAAGTGGGGGGATATCGCTTTTGTGTCAACGTTTTTCAAGGGGAATAAGTGGACGACAAAACGACATCTTGAGAAAACACGTCATCCCAGAAACGATTAGCGATGGCTGATCTGAGTGAGGGATAGACTGCAGTGCTCGGGGGACATGAGCAAGGGAGCGTCCATAAAGTTGTGGACGGTCGAATCAAAAGGCCTATTTTTAAAATCAAGGTCAGGAGCCTGAACGCTGAAAGATAGAAGCCTCGAGGAAAATCCTTCCCCCTCTCTCTCTCTCTCTCTCTCTCTCTCTCTCTCTCTCTCTCTCTCTCTCTCTTGCTCACTGTCTGTCTTTCACTGTCTGCCCCCTCTCACTCTCTCTCGTTGTTTCTCTCGCTCTTCTATCGCTGTCTATCTGTATCTCTCTCTCGCTCTCTCTCACTCTTTGCCGCTCCATGTCTGTCTGTCTTCCCCCCCCCCCCCACTCGTTTTCTCTTTCCCCTCCTCTACAGAACCAGAGCAGTGGATGCCCGTCTATTGAGAGTTGGCCTGGAAGCAAAGGGGGCCAACTCCCAGCGTAGCCAAGTACTGTGTGAGGCACTGGGCCAATTACTTTACAGTACTGTCCTCTGATGATAGCCGCTCGCTCCTGCTAACCCTCCTGCTGTCCCACGCAGCGAGGTGAAACCCCCATGAAAGGGTTGTTAATGAAGTCCATCTACAGGGGACTGCTTGTTCCTATTTGTTAGGGGGGGGGGGGGGGGGGGGGGGGGGGGTAATGTATTCAAAGTTTTGTTCTAATATTTTGGTGTATTATTGATTATGATGGGGGTGTATAGTTGACCTTGAATTTCCACAATTACAGACTTGGAATTGCTCTGATCAAATTACCGAGTTTGTCTGTCGCTTTTTTTTGGCGCATGTAATGGAGTACATATTATCATATTTGTGTGCAGTATGATCATGATATAGGTTTAGCTTAACTCCAATTAATCCCAGACTTCTCTTTTTCTGCGGGAGTTTATTATACAACTTCTTTTGGGGATGCAATGGAGTAAGTTTGAACATAAGTTTGAACGTGCATAGTAAATGTTCTCAAAATGTCATAAAAAGTCATGAAAGAGGTGAGTAATCAATCAATCAATAAATGAATGTCCATCATAAATGGATTTATGGCACTAAATCCATAAACTTTTCCACACTTAGATTACAATGTGTAATAATGGTTTACTGACAAACAGCCGACCTTCTATCCAATGTTGTGGGTTGGCCCAGGCTTCCAACAAAGGAAGAGGGGGTCATTGCATAGGACAGGCATCCATCCGTAAACAAGTGCCTTTCACTGAACCATAACAGACAGCGACTTGTTTTGAACGATTGCAAGTCATTAAGTGAGTATTCTATATGAAGCAGTACCTGTTTCAAGGTGTTGAATTTGTCAACTTTTACCATTTTTCCATGGGACCTTAAAGGATGTTTGTACTTACTTCCAACTATGTTTAATGCCTAATATGCACAGTTGAATGATCAGCAACAATAGTGTACTGTAACGTTTTTGATGCGACTCCAACGTGTCACAAATCATCTCATCCATGACAACAGTACTGCCCAAACACAGGTGTCTTACACCCTGTGTGGGGTCATCTTATATTCATACGTGGGTGGCACTTGACAACTGAGTGACACGCTATAGATCAACTCTCCAAACTGCTAGAAATGATCCACGGTTGATGTGTTACAAGCGCCACAACGCCACCAGTCGTGTGCCTGTTTCTTCGGCACAGCCGTGCGTGGTCCAGGAAGAGAGAGTCTGAACTTACCGACCACCTGGGACAGTGTGGATGCCTCCATGTCCAGCATGACGGTGCCCTTCTCGATGCACGTGCGCAGCTCCATCAGGCTGTGGAGGGACAGCGTGGCCACGTGGGGCTTGCTCCAGCGCTCTCCGCCCTTCTCCACCTTCTCCTCGAACTTGATCCACCTGGACGGGGGAACGATAAGGGCGACGAGGTTTGTGAGGCTACCCCCGGATGAGGCGAGGCGTGACAGCGAAGCGTCTTCAACGACAATCGACACGTCTGAGTTCAGTTTTGGGGTTTTGTTATACTTTCATTTTATGTTCACATTTTGTGAACGTAATAGGTTTTTTATTTTGTTGATTGTTTCTTTCTTTTTTTTATAGCGTTTGGTTCCTGATTGTATGATAATGATGATAGCATGGTATCTAATTGCATATCATCATGATTGAGTATTTGTGTGAAGTTCATGGTTTTAATGTGTATGTTTTTTAAATCTAGAAAGGTCAGTGTAGGTCAGTGGCCTGACCTACAGACAAGGGGATTAACGATCATGTCTTAACCCCAGAGGTATCCATGAGACACAATCGAAAGCACATTCAAACCAATGCAAACGTGTTTCCGGCCAAAGTTTGACCTCTGTGAAGAGTTTTGGGTTGTGACACAAAGAAACGCAAAAATCACTGAGTAAATCCACTGTCCGGTGGTCAGACCAGAGTGTGTAAATTTGGGTGTAAACATGTCATCAATCTTTTTCCATGTAACCCTTAACAACGCCTCAGAGAGAACCAAGACCTAAATCTCCCCAGAGCTGTAGAACCACGAAGGGTGCATGCAAGTTGTCGTTCTGCAGGGAAGTGGACTTCCACTTGGCAAGGCTTAAGAGAGACGAGTCTTTTGTCTGTTTGCCAGTAGAAACTGGTCTCTTTGTTTAACGTTACACAACATATTAATTGTAGTCTTGGGTTGACAGCGGATGAATAAAAAGATTGTCTACTACTCGTGGTATCTGTGGGTATCTGTAAGAATGTTGCAACATCATCAACACCTGAAGCAACAAGTGCAATAACTGTTCAAGTTTATGGGGTGTGTGTTTCTGACAGCAGAAGTCCCAGAACGCCTATTCTGTAAGGGGAAGCCGCTGCCTAGCAGTTCCTCTCTGACAAGATAATTAGCAGTGGCAGTTAGTCACCCAGCTAGGCCTCCACATGTAAAGATCACCTAGTGGACCGCTGTGTACTCCATCTTGCCTGTACTCTTTAGCGGACATATATAGGCGCTTTAAAAAGGGAAAGCTTTAATGGACAGTAATGAAATCTTCGACCGGTGGAATGCGGAAACGCAAGACTTGAATGACGGGCATACAATGACCGCCACAGAGCCCCTTCTGGCCGGCCACTCACTGTATGCCAGCATGGTTGTTTTGTTCTTTGCCCATGTTGGCTGTCAAGGCTGGGGACTCTGGCAGCCGGCCAGCAGCACTGCCCAGTGCTGGAGATGAGATCTTTCATTCATCGAGGGGCTCGTGGGCTGGCCTTGGAGCCCGTGATGACACAACATTGCACGGCCTGTGAGTGTGTGAGTGAGTGCGTGTGACTGTGTGAGTGTGTGTGTGTGTGGGCAATCT
>NC_044053.1:6777708-6785208 GCF_902167405.1 Gadus morhua
GCCCTTTGCGACGCTGCTAACCGCTTGCTGGGGTTGGTCTAATGTTAGAAAAAGCGGCAGGACCTTTTCTTGGCACCCAGGTTCTGATCTCTATGATGTGGTTCTCCCCGCCTCTGCTGCTTATGTTTTGCCAGGGACTGAACGAGGTTCACCTGGTGCTTTTGACCCGGTGGGCAGGGAGGAATGCTAAAGCTTGGTTGAGTGCTTTGTTATGTGATGAGTGAGTGTGCACGAGTCTTCCCTGCAATAATGACATGTGAACAGAGCTGTGCCGATACAAACACACACACACACACACACACACACACACACACACACACACACACACACAGCGTTCCAACTTTGGCTTCAGGTTTTTAAAGTAAGCTTGACCCTGGCAGTTTTACCACGTGCTTGTACCACCAGGATTGCTCTTTATTCCTTCCCCTGGGACCGTTATATAATTGCTACAACAGAGTTGAAAGAGTTGTCCGAGGTCGGCGTTAAACTAGTCCTGAAGACATGATCCCACGACACTCATTTACTCGAGGAAGTAAGAATAGTTAATGAGTAGGCCACTCTTGAACTGCAAACAATGTTGTCTCGATCGCTAGCCGTCTGACAAATGCTTAGGCAAAAATGTGACTTGCTACTGAGAGAACAGTTCTAGTGTGGCTGTGGATTTTCTCTTAGGACTGCTACTAGGACCAGGCGATTTGAAAAAGTAGCACTTAATCACATTACAAGTCTGTCGCTCTACTTTGGTAACACGCCGCTCCCACATCGTCCAGACCTTAACCTTCCTACTAGAAATGACGTCCCACACGTTACTATGAATGATCTTTTGTGGTTATTTTAGCAGATAAGAGGCATTGGTGGATGGGAGTGGAACACCCGGAAAGGTGGGAGGTTGGCATTTGTAAAAAGCATTGCTTGTTAACTGTAAGACATTAGCCTGTTGCAAGCATTGACAAAAATGGCAGTTGTGTAATGTAGGCTGCTTTTACCCTGTCTTTATCGTATCGTAGGTCATTTCAATACCCAGCCTTACTACCATGACGTTTGCCCTTCCTGGCTCTTAGCTCATAAACCCTTTTTGTGAATGGCGCATCTACGACAGCCATCATCGTAATCTACTTACAGTCATTTGGGTCCAAGTTCTAAATAAAACCGTTTAGGGAAAAGGGAGGGGAAAAAAAGTTCCAATCAATCTGAGCCGCGGGTCAAATGCTTATGCAGTAAATACTGGATGGATACCAGAAGGCCAGCACACACACACACACACACACACACACACACGAACACACACACACACACACACGAACACACACACACACACGAACACACACACACACACACACACAAACACACACACACACACACACACACACACACACACACACGAACACACACACACACACACACACACACACACACACACACACACACACACACACACACACACACACACACACACACACACACACACACACTCACACACAAACACACAGTGCCCGCAGAGTGCATCTGACTAAACAAGAGGATTTCAGCCCAGGCATCTGACCAAGGCCGTCCCTGGAGGGTGGTGGTGCTTCCCAGATAGAGGAGCAGGGCTTGGGCTATTGGGCAACAGCAACACAAATAAGGTGCATTAACATGCAGGTCACCATCTGGGTCTCCACAATCCAGAGTTGCTTTTTCTATTCAGCTCCAGCCGAGTCTATATTTATTCAGGATTTCTGAACCAACTTTCTTTTTTGGAGGGGCCTTGGGGTAGAGGGAGGGGGGAGAGTTACTGATATTTTTCCAATGTTGGACAGAATAACCCATGGTTAGGTTTGACTTTCGTCCTCTTGATAATTCAACACTTCTTCACTGTGACGAATGTATCTGTTGTATGTTAACAACTGTATACAGCACTGAGGAGCATTTTATTTACTTTGATGTTGAGAGATATTGAGAAGGAATGGGCAACCATTAATGGAAATTTACCCCCCCCCCCCGCCCCCCCCCGATACACCTGACATTCACTCACAGACTCAGTAAACGGCGTCAAAGACAAAATGTCTAGCAAAAGGTTACCACTTAAAGACACGGCCATCGGAACAAAGGTCATTCCTCTTAAATACCACGCCACATTAGCAAAGCTCTCCGTCTATATGCCCTCTTGTTTGTTATGAAACGACGTGGCACTGTACGTTTTTCACTGACTTTGTTGTCGATTAACACCGTCTCAACCCAGAGCGTGTTGTTCTAAGTGATATCCACAGTGCACCCTTTGCTTTGTCCATAAGAGCGAGCAGAGTCTTTCTGTGTACACCCTAAACAAGGCGCCAACGCACCACCGAGGGTCCACTGCCACCATTGTCGCAATTTTCTTCAACACAGAACTACCACAGAAAGTGTAAACACCCTTTTTGTTATTTCTCTATGCCCAGACTGATCAAATCAATTCTGGAACCTCTTTTTAACACGTATGTCCATTGTTTAACTCACACTTCTTTCATGTACTGAAATACAACTTGCACTCAAGTTGTATTTCTGTGATGTTCTCTGAATAAAAGGTCCCTGCTTCGAAATACTACTACTTTCACCACCACTACTACCACAACCAACACTTATACTACTGTAAGGACATTACTATCCTACATCATTTGTGTTGCTAAGCTATGTGCGCATGCAACACTTCACAAGTACATTGAGTACTTTGTTGGACGGCCAGCAAAATCCAACAGAGGAGGGAAGAAAAGCGTAGCGGCTTTTAACAAAAGGGCTTTAAATGCGCATGTACTTCCAAACTGGAAACGTCTCTGATCACCATAGCAGTTCATCCCCGGGGACCCTGGGTTTGAACGGGGCTGATGCCCTGAGTCAGACGCCGAGGAAAGACTCACGCTCGTGGGAACTGGCCTGTGAGACCATCCCGATCTCGCGAAGTTCACGTTCGTTTGTTTTGCAGTGGCTCGGCCTGGCCTGGTCCGCCCCCGGGCACTGATTGGACGGGACCGGCTGTCCCGTCCAATCAGTGCCCGGGGGCGGACCTTTCAGATCATGAGGAGCGCCGCTGTGTGTCCAAGGAAAGTTCAGCAATCTACGGAGCGATCCGAAAAGGACACACTCTTCCTGACACTGACACATCCTAGTGGCCTTTGTCACCGCACTAAACCAACCCTGGGACACACACACACAAACACACACACATACACACAAACACACAGACCCCCCCCCCCCCCCCCCCTGACACACACACACAGACGCTTATTTTGAAGGCTCCTGGTGGATCCACCGACGTCATAGACGACTTAAATATTGTTAGCACACAACAGATTGGAGTATGTTTGCCAATAACATCCAAATGGCAACCAGTAACACACACACACACTTACACACACACATAGACATACATGTGGAAGCTTCCCACGTGAACATGTGCATGACGACAGCGGGCGTGTCGCCTATACATGTCATGGAAGGGTGTTACACGTGGTTTCGTCGCCCGCTGGCTCCCGGCGTGTCTCACACACGTGCTCCCGGTCGGTGATCAACGCTCACGTTCTAAGTTTGCCCCGGGTCCGTGTCTTCACGGCTGATTAGCTCGACGACATATCCTGTGCCCTGTGCTGCTGTGAACACACGGACACCACATCAATGAGCACCGCGTTAAGCCACAATGCAAGGTCATCATCACAGTAGACCGCGCCTTGTCTGCCCTGTCGGGGAGGGGGGGGGGGGGGATAGCTGTGCAGCCCCCCGAGGTCTGCGCTGCTTCACCCTAGGAGCTTTGCCGTGGGATTGAGGGGACAAACCATCAAAGGTCAAAATCTGTAAAAGGTCCCGTCTTCGGTCCTGCCTAGCATGTGTATCAAACTCATTCGGCATCTATGCATTGAAGCTCATCGTATTATTAAAATATCACATCAATTCAGATCACGTGATAAAGCCCTGCACCACGCGATGCACTCTTCCGCCAACGCAGTGCAGGGATGGCACCGTCCTCTGGTCACATCACATATCGTCAAACATGCACGGGCGTTCGTTTGTCATCCCTAGAGCCGAGACAACCGATCTGTGTGTAGTTGTTAACGGACGGCGTGCTCAGGCAAATTCATGTTCACATGCAGTTGACCGAGCTTGACGTGAATTCTACTGTAAATACAAATCGCAGACATCAGTAAGTGAGGTAAGCTCTGCATTGAGACTTCATCTCCCGATGAAAGATCTCTCTCTCTCTCTCTTTCTCTCTCTCTCTCTCCCCCTCTCTCTCTCTCCCCCTCTCTCTCCTCCATCTCTCTCTCTCTCACTATCTCTCTTTCTCTCTCTCTCTCTCTCTCTCACTCCCCCTAACGCTCTCTCTCTCTCTCTCTCTCTCTCTCTCTCTCTCTCTCTCTCTCTCTCTCTCTCCCCCTCTCTCTCTCCCCCCCTCTCTCTCCTCCATCTCTCTCTCTCTCACTATCTCTCTTTCTCTCTCTCTCTCTCTCTCTCTCGCTCTCTCACTCCCCCTAACGCTCTCTCTCTCTCTAACTCTCTCTCCCCCTAACGCTCTCTCTCTCCCCCTAACCTTCTCTCCCTCCATCTCTCTCTCCCCCTGGCTCTCTCTCCCCCAACTCTCTCTCTGACCGTCCTGCCGTCTATCTTTTGTCCGAGCTCCAGAAGTGTCCGCCCTGGAGGAGCATCTAAGGGGAGAGGAGATGCACTCGGTCGCCATTCAACCGAGGAGACACGCACTCGCTCCGTTTACGCAGATGTACGCACATACAGACACAGTTAGGCACAAGTGTCTGGGAGGGCAGGCGGGCACAGTGGCGCACGTGCACACACACACACACACACACACACACACACACACACACATGCATGGGGCCTGCACAGACAAACATAGTGTACACACACACATGCATGAAGCCGGCACCCAGACAAACATACACACATGCATGCATTGGGACTGCACACAGATGAACATACAGTCACAGACACACGCATGAAGTCTGCACACGCACATGAATTGGGCCTGACACACACATAGACACACGTACGCAAAGGCTAGGAGACTCATATCATCGGCCGGCACAATTGTATAGCGAGAGTCATTACTTCCACACTGATTCCTCACGCTGGTCTGTCCAAACACAGCCATCACACAGCCAGGCAAGGGCATCTATTCCTGGTGTGTGGACTCAGCAAGTCCCCTTTAGGGTCACAGGAAGACTCAGGGAGAAAAGGGAATTGGCTGGAACAGTGGTCGTGGGTGGTGGCCACAACCACACACTGGGACACACACACAAACACACACGCATACACACACACACACACACACACACACACACAGACAGACAGGCACATGCACTCACACAAGCGTAGGCACAGACTCAGACACCTACACATCCACACACACACACACACACACACACACACACACACACACACACAGGCACAAATCACGAGGCTAAATGCCCCTTAATGGAACGTGACAGGATGGGGGAGGATGGGGGGGGGGGGGGGGGGTGGTATGGTGGGTGGGCTTTGTGTCGTGGGTGCGTCGGTGGGAGGGGATCCGTGCCTACTCACTGAGGGGTCTGAGGATGCTGCGGCTGGCCTGCTCGTTGGTTTCCGTGTCCGACTTGTCCGACGGGTTCTCATTGGACGGCTCCTTCCTGTCCTTGTGGCCCGCGTGGCCCGCGTGGCGCCGGTGGTGGCGCCGCCGCCGGTAGCTCTTGGGCAGGTGCACGCCGATGTACACGGTGTGGTGACCTGGTGGGCAGAGGAGAGGACAGTGGGGAGAGGGGTGAGGGCAGCTCCATGGCGTCTCATGGTCTCCTGACCATGGAGAGTTCAGATGCTCAGTTTGTTTTGGAGAGAAAAGGGAGGACGCGCTTTAGTGCAGAATTATTTTGGGTCACGTTTATGTCATGAACCCCCTTGGTACCCTCAAAAAAATTTCTGTGAAGACTAGCAAAAAATGTTGAGAAACACTAGTTCTGTAATTTATTGCTTTTCTTTAAGCAATAGTCGAACAGTGCAAGCAATAGTAGAAAAGGCCATTTCACTATCCAACTATTGCTTTTTGTTGTCCTTTAGTAAGAGTTGAACCGTACATTATGCAACATTTGATGCATTGACCCTCATCAAATTCGACGTATATTTTTCATGAAGAACTGTATTTCGAAAGGTTTGTTACAAGAACAGCCTCACACGGCCCGGAATTCCATACGAGCGAGAACGGGACACTGAGGAACTTTTCAGGAAGAGTTGGCAGCCCACTGTCAAGATAAATATTTGGGCTCAAAGCAGAGTAGAAGGACTCAACGAAGGCTGGGGCCCCTTGCATGACAACACCACCAATATTTATATGTAGGCATGGCACCTGCAGGGCACATAGTTGTAGACGCTGTGGGTGGTTTAGGGGCAATAAAAGCAGAGACACTGATCCGCTTGGGTAATAACAAACACTTGAGACGCGTCGATCACACTCCCTCAACTATTCTTTGCATTGTTATTTGCTGATAAATGTACTAATATCTATTTTTGACCTTATGACGCACTTCTTTTTTTTTCTTTTCTTGATAGTTTATGTTGGTTTAGGTTTCTTGTTTAGTATTATATTGTCACAATTTGGGAGAGCATGTACTTCTTACTTTGGGACATTAATTGCAACTATGTCTACAATATACAAACCACTAAAACTGGAGACTAGAAACATCAATGCATTTCTTTTCATTTGGCTTTGAATGCAACCTTTGATCTGAACCTAACAGGTTAAAAATATCTGTCACTATGTAGGCTGTGGGATGGCAAAGCCACGAAAACAGTGTACAATCTTGCTTCACAGATACATGTGAGTGTATTAACTGTGTGGGGTGTTTCGCCTCTATGTGGGAGATTACAGGATGATACAGAACCATCTGTGCAGGAATAAGGAACCCATGGCTCAACTTGTTTTTGTGCTTCTATCCGATTGATAATAACCCAAAACATGTTTTCATTCCCATATTTAAAGCACCATTTTTTTGTTTCATGGGCATAAGCAATGTAGTTTTATGCAAAATGAACAAATACTTTAGCCAAAAAGTGAAATCATGTTTTTCTGTTGAATTTCAAGATAGTTTTTTCAAGATTCTTTGTAACTCAAAGTGTCAGTGTCCAATATTCTAGTTTACTTTTTACTCCAACTTTAACTTGCAAGTGGGGTCAGATGAATATCCATTCATTCCTTCTGATTCGGTGAGGGCACCATGACCCATTGCAAACTGTCCAAGCGTGAAACTTCAACCATGAGTCCGAAGGAAACAAAGGCTGTACACTATCAGTGTCATGCCCTTGGTGCTTGGCCCAGGGTAGGACCGGGCTCCTCCCCCAGCAACAGAACCAGGAAGTGACGAGTCACCCACAACAACAGACAATGATCTTCTATATAGAGAGTATCAATGATTCATCCTGCTGAATAATCTATAATGTGGACAAAAAAGGGAATTATCTCACTGGTGATGAAAATCCTAAATTACGAAAACAACAAAACTGTATTTT
>NC_044053.1:6790208-6812708 GCF_902167405.1 Gadus morhua
TGAACTGGACCACAGTTTATGCGGTTTCTTTAATCAGTTTGAGTTCAGCCACAAACTAAAGGCTAGAGCTATCACTACTTCTTTCGACTTGCTCCATTGCCACCTATGGAACAACCACATGTATAACAGGCCCAGTTAACTTACTGGGAGGACCAACACATGCTACTGCCACTACACCATATATATTTCTAGCAGATTTTGCAATGCAAACCAGAGCTGTAAAGAAGACTTATAATTATCATAATTATAATTATCATAGAAACAAACCAACAGAATTACACAATGTTGAATTTCTATGTATGTGTAAACAGAAAATGTATGATGGAAACCCTTTCATGGGCTCTGTGTACAGTATATCAGCACAGTTTTCAAACAACTTGTACAGTGTAATGTCAAGCATAATCTGTAATCAAGCCCCAGTGAATACCTGAACTCTAGACCAGTGTAACTACCATTTAATAATAACTATACAACTATTATAGTCCCATGTATATTTGGTATATTGCCTGAGATGTATGATTTTTTAGGGGAAACATAAGACTTAATGCTTTTATGGAGTGCACTCATTCAATGCAATTTTTTCAACAAGCAATAACATGTATTTTGTGTTGGCGATGAACCCAATTTTCTTTCAAAAATGTATAAATAAATCAAATATAGGCCGTTGCCTCTCAGAGCCTCAGATCTCATAATAACCTCATTTTTCTGGCTGTGGATGCCAGCACTACAGCCAGACATATCAAACCTTTCCTCTACTAAGTTGAGTGTTGTCCAATTTACACACATCGTGTTTTAAATCACACACTTCCGTTTACTATAGCGGACCTTTTATATGACGCATAACTAGTTTCGTTATTTATTCTTTATTTGACAACAAGTGATGCCCACGTGTTACCCAATACCGGCTAAATGAGAACGTTAGAGTGATTGACATCACTTACTTTTTTGTGGGACGCGTGGTGCTCATGTTTGCAGCAAATTTCCAGGTCTGGCCAGATCTCTGGACTAATATGCAGAAGCCGATCAACGGAGAGCGTCCTGGTGCTGTTTGACCTGAGTAAAATATACGTTTGCATGACATTCGGTTTCGCACACTATAAACATTATGAAATTAATGTTGACCCAAATTTATGAAGCGTTTATTAAAAAGTCCACGAATTTTTTGTACGTGAACATTTGCAAAATGTGAAGAACTATCTTAAATAGCTTACGCATAATCAAGTCTTAAACTTAAAGCTATTTACGCATTCAGAGCTCCTACTTACCGCTGGTCTCTTTGGCTTTATCTTTGGTCGTCCTCACCTTGCGGTGGCATGGAGGTAGAGAAGACTACTCACAGTAAGCGAGTAACTTTATGAGTGATATTGTGTTGCGGCTCGACATGCTTTTCGTTATCTCTCCAAGACCGTCCTTTTGTCAACGTCACGTCTCGAGGGGAGGTCAAAGTGTCTCCGCACAGGTCTGGGATGGAGGAGTGCTCTAGACTTGCATAATGCTTTGCCCCTTGCGTGTCATATATTATTTGTGCATTTTTTGCTTTTTGCTTCTTATTTCCTTATGGCTATATTGGAATAGGTATATTATTAAACTGCATATTAGATAGGTATATACTGTTTTGTTTTTTTCTTAGTTCGCTCTTTGAAATGGTTTGACACAAATTGCCTAATGTTGAAGTATGATATTCAATTTAGGAAATGTTTTATCTAATGGGAAATTGTACTCACTGTTGAATTATTTTTTAAATGCCGGGCGCGTGATATTATTTCATTCTACAGCGACATCTAACGGTTGTCATACACTATTACAATGGGATACATAGGATGAGGAAGAACACAGCGCAAGTTAATTATTAACATTGCTCCATGAACGACAGTAACTAATTTCTTAATAATTTATAACCTAAGGCAAGAATTTGTAGCGTGTCCCACACTTAGCAGGAAAATAATGTATTGGCAGAATACAGAATTTAAGATATATTTAATTATCTTCTAGTAACAATTGTATTCAACATATAACCATGATAATACTACATGTTACCATTTTCTTCAACTACATTACAGTTTGCCTTACTTACTTACCAGGGTTAGAGGTTTTTCTCATGTACTCATGCATCAAGCTGATATTTATATCTATATATTTAACTCCATTCGATATAATCTATATGATCTATATACGATATATTGAAAACGATTAATCTGCAACAGCAATGAATGGTGTAATTGTGATGTGTCTGTGTGTGTGTGTGTGTGTGTGTGTGTGTGTGTGTGTGTGTGTGTGTGTGTGTGTGTGTGTGTGTGTGTGTGTGTGTGTGTGTGTGTGTGTGTACTTTCTCTACCACCTTAGTGACCTCGGTCTGTCCTTGATAAGTCCATGCACAGCTCCTGATTGCAAGAAGTTTGTACCATGGGTTTCCTCTGAGGATGCCTTACCGGCTTCTTGGAGGTAATGATTGTATATGTGTGTGTGCGTGTGTGTGTGTGTGTGTGTGTGTGTGTGTGTGTGTGTGTGTGTGTGTGTGTGTGTGTGTGTGTGTGTGTGTGCGTGTGCGTGTGCGTGTGTGCGTGCCTGTGTGTGTGCGTGCGTGTGTGAGTAAGACCCTTGGATTGACTGATGTATTCAAATGTTTTGAATTTATATGAGCTTAACATTAACTAGAATGTAAACAACAAATTCTATCTTTTCAAGACTTTCTGGAGCACTTTACATGGATGTTTAGGGGGTTGGCATCTGGTTTGGTGTACATACTTACATACTGTGTTTTTCTTTATCCATTGAGAATATTTTAGAAGTACTTTGTTTTACCAAATAGGGAATCTTAGTCATTCATCCATTTGAATTTGGACCCTCCTTGACATTCTTAATGACATTCCTACATCTAAGGAGGTTGGCTTTTCGACCTTGTAATTCAAACCCAATGTCAAAATAACCTTTTCATTAACCAATGTTATAACACGAGAAAATAGTTGGTCAACGTCATCAAATTCAACATCAAAGTGTTTCTATTATTAGAAACACTATTTTCAAAAGTGCAACAAATATCATTCAGAACTGAATGGAAAACGGTCTCTCAGCATATAGGCTACTGTCAATGCAGTCCACATTGTTAACACACAATAATTCTAAGGAAGAATTTGTCCAAAAAGGTTCAATGTTGATTACGGCTTACGATTTTCCATAACTTAAAATGTGTTCTCAAAACAGTTTTGTGTTTTTATTCACAACACCAAATATTTTTAGGCTAACATGAAAACACTATATAACTGGGAAGTTTCAGAGAATGTCCCACATATATTGATGTATAATGCAAAACATAATTAACGCCCTCCCTAAGCATGTCAGCAATTTCCGTTCAGAGGTTTGACAGCTTACGGGTTCATTGTGAAGACACATGAGAAAAAATCCTAACTTCTTGGGGTTTTTGTTTTTGGGAAAAGTTATCGAAAGTACATTTTTCATCTTTACGTTTGGCTAGAATCTTTCCTTTGGCTTTGGAAGACATTTAGTGTTGTAGATATTGCAATAGTGAGTGTGTGTGTGTGTGTGTGTGTGTGTGTGTGTGTGTGTGTGTGTGTGTGTGTGTGTGTGTGTGTGTGTGTGTGTGTGTGTGTGTGTGTGTGTGTGTGTGTGTGTGTGTGTGTGTGTGTTTGTGTGATGCCTGACGATGTCTTTTTGATCCTTGTTATCATACCACATGGTTGCATCGGTTGACAGCCAAAGACTGGACGTCTTTGAAGTAGCTTTGCTTTTAAAGAAAATGCTTTGCCACTTCGTCTTTCATCTGTGAATCTTCTAGCAACATCATGGCATTCAGAAAATGTATCTTAAGAACCAATACTCCTCAGCCGGTAATAAAATGAATGTTACCAAGATACAAGAGTTCAAAAAGCAATGGCTCTACCTAATTAATTTCTAATCAATTCCTTATTTTGACAAGTCCTTCTCTCATTCAATAAACAACAGAATATGTTTTAGCAGCATCTCTACACGCCAACCCTAGTTAGGGCTCTACAAATATCCTGATTTTTTACTATTCTTATTCAATTCAATTTAAATATAATTAATAATTAGCTTTTTTACTCATAACTATTGTATTTTGACTCAACATATAACCATGTAACCATTTTAAATAAGTGTTACTTTATGTAACATATATGTTAAATAAATGTTACTTTATGCAACGTGGCCATGTAATTTATTTAGGCCTATTATTGTTTAAGAACATAACAACTTTTTCCATACATGAAGATAACCCTATGAAAAAGGATCCACTAGTGTTAAAAAAATTCTTCAGTGTCTACTCATGGTGTCAGTACATTCAATATAATGAGACAAAAAAAAGACACAAATAGGTGAGTATACGATTGCTAAGTGCAGTCTAAAATGAAGAAGAAGAAGAAGAAGAAGAAGAAGAAGAAGAAGAAGAAGAAGAAGAAGAAGAAGAAGAAGAAGAAGAAGAAGAAGAAGAAGAAGAAGAAGAAGAAGAAGAAGAAGAAGCAGGCCCATGTAATGAGGTGTCTATTCTGTACTGTTACCCGTACTGCCAAGCCAGTTAAAAGTTGGCCAGTATCTGCCCTTCTCCTCTGCTCACACACACACACACACACACACACACACACACACACACACACACACACACACACACACACACACACACACACACACACACACACACACACACACAATTCTGCATGCATACATATATCTCACATAGGTCTGTCAAGAAAAACTTGACTGGAACATAACTCACATTCAGCTTGACTGGCTTGAAGCCATGCCGAAGAGTTATTATAATAACACCCACCATTCTAAACCTTACTTTGCCCATGTTGGGTCACTGCAGTTGCTAATCCGCCGAATACTTGCCATTATCTCAGTTATGGAATGAATTCCTTGTATGTTTTCCATACATTATATTTTTAAGTATTTGCAGCACCAAAGTAAATTTTAAATATAGTTGTGACAATCATTTTTTCCACAATGAAAAAGAGATTTCATGCAAGAATATGTTTACATATATTCATTAGAATGTGTTTTTGATATAATGAACACTGTTATAACTTCCCAGTATATAGTAATATATATCGACATACCTGTATCTTCCATCACATATTTTATTCTACATAAAGGTCTTTCTATATTCCGATTTCTCGATAATTCAACCTTTTACTCCCCCTACTGTTCATTCTAAAAGTTGCATGCAAAAAAAGCTGCCATAGCTGAAGGTGAGAAACATAAATTAACAGAAAATATCTACCGTTGAGTTAGGCCTCTGGTGACACAAAGCTCAGGGATACGTTTTCTTCTGCAGTCGTCATCTTCAATGCTGTTTGCCCAGCAAGTTACTGCGCACAACAACATAAACCTCTAATTGAAAGACTAATCTAACTTCAGCGGATCAAATTCTGCTAATGGCTGCGAAATCAAATATTGGAGATTAAAAAACAAATACATGATGCAAGCAGCATAGTTAATGTTTTAATCTATGTATCTAGCTTGACTTTATCTACTGATCTTAACATTTTAATCTCAAAATATGTTCATCCAAGAGCTAAAATATTATTTATATTACCAAAATGCCAGACAATATGTGTCTTTACTGCTGATAAGAGTCACAGAATATGTTTGATAGGCTACAATATGCATATCTTTTTGGAATATAATCTTGCACACTAGAATGTATAAAATAGGTTTTAATCCATTCCATGGATGTATAGTCTGAAGTTCTGAACCCTGGGTTGAACGATGAAATCTCAGTTTGGAATAGTTGCTTGGACGTGTACAAACTCTCGCGAGACAAACATCAATACTGTTTCCTGGTTTGTCAGGTCACACGGGGAAAAAAGCTAGCTGGAGGTTTTAGCGGCGAGCAGGGAGGATTGCTGAATCGGGCATAAACAAACATTTCCCAGATCGATCCGATGTGTTTCAATAACCGATAGAGACATTATACTATGCGGTCACCTCGTTCGCTAGCCAATACCTTTATATTGACCCGATTATGGCGGCGGAGGGGGATACAAAGCCAAAAGAGCTCAACCTGCAGCCTTCGGAAAGTTTAAGCGCTTCTGGACACACAAAGTGTCAGGACGGCAATAATGGACTGGTGGTGGATAGCCCGGAGGAGACGTTCTCTCCCACCTCGGTGATCTTCTTCAAAGAAGCTTTAAACTCTTGCAATCTGAGCTTCGGTGGGTCGGTGTCGCCTACTCCCGTCCGCCAGTATGAGTTCCACATCGAGCGGAAAAAGAGTAAAAGTAAGTTGTTGTGGTGAACTTTTTATACCGAGGTCCCCTGATTGGTGATCACGTGTCTGTGTCTCCTATGTGTACATCGAGTCAGGGACAAGAGCTGTCAAAAGCTTAGGGCCAAATGGCTCCTAAAGCCTCCAGTAGCTGCCTTGACGCACCGTGCTTGAAGTGCGGGTTTCGTTGGCTCAGCTCCTGGTGGTGGTGGTGGTTAGCTTTGTAGCCAAACAAGGCTAATATCAAATACACAAATTAGAAAACAGCTAAGCCTAACTCTGATTCTATATCGTTATAAATATATCCATGGTCACACTCGTATTATATTGTATTTAAGTGGACTAACGTTAAGCAGTATGGTCTGCATACATGCCCATACATCTATGATGAAAACCTAGTCCGCTCTAACCAGTGACTGGGCCAATAAAGCTACGTCAACCCCATATAAGCCTGTACGTTTAATAATTCATCTATGTATATATTTATATATATTTAGATTTATATATACACACACTTACAGGTATACCTACCTTCCTAAAACGGGTTACATGTCCAAACCTAGCTATGACATTAGCCTCCCGTCCCCACACCATACAGCGTCATGATTGACAGCTGGACCCCGTCCTCTGCTGCGTTCGTTGGTGATTTCATCTTGTACCTTCACCGTTGTCAGTAAATGCATTGTCTGTTAGTTGTGAAACACCACATCGGTGGCACAAAGACGGCAATTGCCTGAAAATGGGGTGCATTTGTTTTTTCCCCATATTAATGTCAATACATAAATAAATGCTGCTCAATTAAGATAAGTCGTATACCTGCTATAACCGTTTTGACATCATTTGACATTTTGTGACACAATAATTATTTCCTGTTAGTTTAACCATTTGATTATCAATACAATCTTCTATTACAGCAAAGATGTGTTTATTGATGGGAATTGGATGAGTGCTATTCTCCATCATTATTAGCCTTGGATGAATACTCACAGGGAACCCAGTGAGTATAGTACACGCGGAGTACCAACCCCCCCCCCCCCCCCCCCCCCTCCTTTTTACGCATGCACCATCTGCTCATGTGACCGTCGTTCCTCTTCACAGCCTACTTGTCAGCCATCTTGGTCAACACCCACCTAGTGCATTCACTGCGGTGCACAAGCAGCCCAATCAGAGTGAACGGGCACTAAGCTCACAGGAGGCGGGCCGTGATTTCCACCACAGTGCTCTCTTGCATTCTAAATCCTCTGGCTGAGAGGAGGGCAAGGCAGCAGTTCTCAAGACAACAGTGTTTTCTCTTGGCTCCTTCTGTAGCGGCAGGAGATGAGGATGCGGGAATAAAGAAAAATCCATTTATTTTTTAAAAGCCTCTGGAAGCTACTGTTAGCCTCTTTTTTTTGTGCTTCTCCATCTTTTCCCAGTGTTGTTTTTCTAGCACACGTAGTGATTTGTGCCTTGCGAAGCGGCAGTTTTTATTGTAAGCCTTATCATCATTCGGCTTTCACAACAAAAGCTGCACCCTTTCTCTCGGGCGGAGTGGCTGGCTGTCTGTCTGTGTGCTGCTTCACATCAGCTGAGTCATCATGTCTGACCTGACGCCTCAGACCGACGTGCCGACCCCCACCACGGACAAGATCACCCAGGCCGCACGGGAGACCATATACCTCTGCAACTTCCGCGTGTCTGTCGACGGGGAATGGCTGTGCTTGCGCGAGCTCAACGACATCTCCCTCACCCCAGACCCAGAGCCGACACACGAAGGTAACGGTGGCAGAGCCTGGTAGCCTGGTGGTGCTGTGTATGTCACAGGCACAACGTTGTTATGGTTAGGGCGTGGTGACAGCAGCCAGTCTCCAGGTCCCCCACCACCACCACCACCACCACCGCCGTCGCAGCTCTGCCGCTTCCGAGGATGGTGTGAATCCCTGTCGTTTTTAATGAGCATCGTGTTTGATTTCAGAGGGAACGTGGAGGAGAAGGGCGGGGGAGGTGGATGTGGAGACCTGATGCTAAGCATGCTAACAGCTTTTGTACATTCATTGCTGGGTGATGGAGCCTCATTCGGTTGGGGGAGGGGGCTGGGTCGCTCATTGGATGTGTTTTGATCCTGGAAAGCAGACGCGTTGTGTTTTTTAAGCAAATCATTTCCGGGGTCTGTTTTGCTCAACATAGCCAGATGCTAAATTAGCCAGCCAATCACGCAGCCGATTTACGCTTGCATGCTGTGGCGTGTCCCATTCAACCCCATCCAACCTGAACGACGACTTGACGTAACCCAGCTTTCCCATCTTATATACTGCATATAAAAACTGCATTATTCGCCTTGGATGGAGCACATACATTTCAAAATAGATGCCTGGACTTCTTTCACAGAATGTGATCATTCAAATTCACCAAACTAATCTAATTTAAACAAAGAATTCCGGCTATTTGACAGCACTACTTAAGTTTCAGCCCTCGTGGTTTTAATCTGTGGAACATAGAACATTGTAACCGTTATTAGTAAGCACTTATGCATTTAATGGAGCTGCTAATATGTTGTAAATCAATAGTCTCTAAAGCATTCAAAGCAGCTTACTCTTGTGGGTTATTCACATATCCAGGAATGTCTTCGGTGGGTGAGTTTGCAAAATGTGCCTGCTGCCACCATCAAAAAGAACTCTGCAATTAAAGTAATACTTATCCTGACAAATGAATGACAGGACTACCAATATTGCATTAAAACCCACCGTTGCGTATTGTATTTATACCAAATGCTATCCTCTTCAGTTTTTCATGCTTTGAGGCTTTTTTTGTCTGGAACAAATTTACCAGACGAACAAACAATGGGATCTTCCCTTGCCAGCAACTCGACACCAAATATAATAAAATAAACGGCCATCTCGGATCCTGTCCACCAATCAAAATGACCTGCAGTGCTCTTATCACTTCCACCGTGGACCGAGCCAAGGAGATAAACAACATGGCGTCCTTCAGACGATATCCCAAGACTTATGGACTGCTCTGCTGTCAACAGTAACACGGTCCTGCACTCCGCACCACTGGAGCGACACTCTGGCAATCTCTTCCACTAAAGTTTCATTTCATCGTTATTCAAAGAAAAAGAGGGCCGCGAGTTATGCAGAAAGACAAAGGGAAGCAGCCATATGCAACTGCTGCATTGCAAGTCCTTGTGTTGATCGTTGAGGGCTTCTACCGGGGTCAGTAGCCAGTCTCATTTCATGTTTGCTTCCGTCGGTCATTTCCCTCTCAGATCCAAAGGATCCCATTGCCATCGAGAGGCTGAACCTGATGAACATGGCCAAGCTGAGCATCAAAGGCCTGATCGAGTCGGCGCTGAACCTCGGCCGCACACTCGACTCGGACTACGCGCCCCTCCAACAGTTCTTCGTGGTGATGGAGCACTGTTTGAAACACGGGCTGAAAAGTACGTGAAAAAAAAAAAAAAAATCCTTCTTAATTATGAGCGAATGATACTATGTAAATGTATTATTATTATTATTATTATTATTATTATTATTATTATTATTATTATTATTATTATGTTGCTTGTAAATGGTCATTGCATGCCAAGTTGCCATAAAGTTGCTGAATGTTGTTTATTGTTGACAAATCTCATCCGTTTGGTTGATCAGCCAAGAAGACGTTCCTGGGGCAGAACAAGTCCTTCTGGGGGGCGTTGGAGCTGGTGGAGAAGCTAACACCTGAGGCAGGAGAGATCACTGCAAGTGTAAAAGACCTGCCTGGTCTCAAGTAAGTCGGGTCCACAAAAGCCAACAAGTTTAATGTTTTTTTTTTTTTTTTATGAATGCGTTTTTGGATTTTGTTAAGATTATTTTCTATTTAGGTTCGAGCTAATTGTTTCTTTTATCACTGGGATTTGACAAAGATACTTTCCAAAGAAAGAGGTGCAACCAAGGGCTTGGTGACACTTTTGTGACTCTAACAGATGTGTGCCAGGACACATTAAGTCAAATGTAGACGTTTCCACATTGGTCAGGTTGTGATCCAATGTTCCAGGTCAGTCATCATCCAAATTCAATTTGGCCTTGGCCGTTTTGCACCAAAACGTTAAGGGAGGAGCCGGAGGAGACATGGGGGAGAAAGGGATGTACTCCCGGAGCTGTGCTGCCGGACTGCCGCCGAGCTACCCCCGCCAGACTTTTCAGCTCCCGGAGCGACACCTGCCGGAGCAGCCGGAAAGCTTCGGCGGCGGTTCAGCTTCCGGAGTACACCGCCGGACTGCCGCCGAAGCTTCGGCCGCAGCCGGACGGCTACGACAGCGGCGCGGGGGGCTAGGCGTCAGTCCGGCAGCTCAGCTCCCGGAGTACAATCCCTTTGTCCTCCGTGTCGCGGTTCATGGACTTGAGAGTCAAGGCCAAAGTTCCTTTCCACCAATTGTTCTCCACCATGGCCGAGATATCCTCCACTACGAGTCTTTACTTGCTGTGGAAGTACCAGAGACGTCAGATGCAGTCTTGATGATTCATAATATCATCCGAGGCGCACATTGCTTTTGGCCGTTATATTGGATATAATATTATATAAATACCCATATATAATATTATTATATTATATAGATATAGAGCTCCAGGAGCCGCAAACAGAAACAATCCCTTCTCCTCCATGCTGTGGATCAGTCTGACAGCTCATTGGTCAATGGGCAGCAGCTCATTTGCATTAAAGCTACAGACACCAGAAACAGCGCATTCTGGAGGGACTGAAACAGAGGGGAATAGCGGCAGGCGAGATTTTTTTCCCTAAAGGCTATTTCCAGCAAACGACTTCAAAAACATGTTTTCTGGAACTCAAATACTATGTTTACTGGTTGGGAAAACGCCATAATATGTTTCCTTTAAGAAAAAGAACAGTAGCTTCTTCTTAGCTATCCCTTGTATTAAAGCACGGAATATTTAAATATTAAGTGGTAACTCAAATGGCGATTCAATTACAGATCTGGCCAGAAAGTTTTCATTCAAATGTTAAGTCTAGAAGCACGGTCTGTGATAGGATCTGGCAGATCTGATCGAGGAAGTCGCATTGAGAAGAGTATTTTGAGCAAGGCTGATGAGTGATGGAATTATAATGCGTTAATAGGATAAATAGACTGCAGATGGAGGAAGTGGATTAATAGTTTTGACTGAACTTGCTGTGTTTTCTGTCAGAACACCCCTAGGAAGAGGACGAGCCTGGTTGCGATTGGCCTTAATGCAGAAGAAACTCTCTGATTACATGAAGACCATCATCAACAGGAAGGACCTGCTAAGGTAGCACCACTAAATGGATGATGAAATGGACTGAAAGTGACTCCTGTACAGAATATGACCCAATCCCATTTCTTCCCCTTACCTCTTCAAAACAAGGGGGAGGGGGAAGGGAAGGGGTAAGGGGTAGAAATGGGCTTGGGCCTTTGTGTCTCCTCCCACCAGTAAAACCGGAAACCCCTTTGTATTCTTAGAAGGGTCCGTAGGGATTATCCTCTCTACTTCTTTTCGATTGCTAAAATATCGACCAGTCCGACACACTTGGTTCCTTCGCTTTTTTTTAACAACGGTGTGCCATTAACAATTGTATTCTTCATGAGAGCACACCTGTGACGGTTCCCATGTGGCCGGATCCCAGTCAAACATGTACTCTTGGTAACCTAACGATCTCCCCCTTATGAGAAAAATAAAAACTGTAGCAGAAATGATACTAAATAACATTGTATGGGTCCTGCAGTGTGTATTACAAAATGTTTTCAGATAAAAGATTAGGTGTATTTTGTTAGGGCAAGGTCTATATTTATTCAAGGCATTATGAGTCAAACTATTATTATTGACTACAGAAAAGGCAGTTGCTATGATATCACCTGTAATGTCGGTCCCCTCTCTGTTGTAGTGAGTTCTACGAAGCGAACGCCTTAATGATGGAGGAGGAGGGAGCGGTCATCGCAGGGCTTCTAGTGGGCCTTAATGTGATCGACGCCAACCTCTGCATGAAGGGAGAAGACTTGGATTCACAGGTACTCATCCATTTCTCATCCCTTCTTTTTGTTTTGCGTAAATTTGGTTTATTTGGTCAACTGTTTTGGTTTTGAGCTATTTTTGGTTCGAAGTGAATTGCTTCCTTTGACCATTTCTCTGATGGACAATGGCTAATATAAACCTTTCTGTGATATCTGTCGTTACTAGCAAAGTGAGTACATTGGCCTGCACTTGATT
Source organism: Gadus morhua (assembly GCF_902167405.1). Taxonomy (NCBI): domain Eukaryota; kingdom Metazoa; phylum Chordata; class Actinopteri; order Gadiformes; family Gadidae; genus Gadus; species Gadus morhua. Next base: position 6,802,647 of record NC_044053.1, read on the forward strand.
AACATTTGGAATATTTAGCGACATATAAATCGTCTTCGCTGCATCTCACACGTGCCGCTCTGTGGTAAAAAAAAAAACATGCAAACGTCCTTCTTCTCTACCACTGTGTGAAGGTCGGCGTCATCGATTTCTCAATGTACCTCAAAGACAGCGGCAACAGTAGCAAGAGCACAGAGGGGTGAGTGCTTCCCCTTCACGGACCACCCTGAACCCCCAACTCATGACATAGTGGAGCCATTCACAAAGTCTTGTGTACAACATGAACCCTTCTTGACCTAAGAAAGTTCCTAGACCTGCACTCTAGTTTAGAGACACTGGCTTGTCCCTGATGTATGCTTTGATTGGGTAACTGGTTTTAGCTTTTTAGTTTACTTTTTTTTCAAGGACATTTTAATTAAACTACTTTATCATTAAAAGTAGTTTAAATACGAGGCTATGGATAGTTGTGTTAATAGTTTTTTTGTTGGGTTTCGGTCTAGAAATTAACAAATTTTTCATGTGGCCTTTTCCTCCCCTTACTTTAGAGACGGTCAGATCACGGCAATTCTCGATCAGAAAAATTATGTGGAGGAGCTAAACAGACATTTAAGGTGCGTCAAAAGGCCCTTTCTATACCTCATCGGCTGTGTGAGTTAAACGTCAGTTGTGATATTGTGTGGTTCTGGTCTATTTCCACAGTGCGTCCGTAAATAACCTGCAGGCTAAGGTGGATGTTCTTGAGAAGTCCAATACCAAGCTAACGGAGGAGGTGAGCTTCACATTGTAGTATTATGTTTCTACCCGGGATTCAGTCCCAAAGAAATCCTGTTTTGATAATCCATTCATAAGTATCAACTTAAAATCTTAAAACATTTATCCGCAACCCAAGCTCGCAGTGGCTAACAACAGGATCATCACCTTGCAAGAGGATGTGGAGCGAGTAAAGGAAGAGAGCTCTTACCAGATGGAGTCAAACCGAAAGGTACACCCATTATGAACATCATCCGCTAAACCGCTTGTCCCTTGTCCCTCTAACCAATAACTCACAGGGACTTTTCATTACTAAACGTCTTTTGGATGCAAACATTAGCGGTGTGAACTGTGCTTATAAATATTTTTATGTTCTCATGTACCAACGATTAACTCTTATTAATGTTTTATCCTTTGAGACAGGGGAAAACCTTTTTAAATTCAGGGATAGCTCTTTTACATAGACACTTTCATAAAGGTCAAATCTAAGAATTAATTATACAAAATATTACACAATTTAAACATTGGAATTCTCACAATGACTAACGCCTCATTTGTTTTAAGGGAACTGTTTGATCGATGTTTATCTCCATTTCGTCTTCTTCTCCAGGCCTTGAGAAGCGATGCAGCAGTACCAGTAGCAACAGATGGACAATCACTGGGAGAAACCCGCAAACAGCTGAAGGAGGAAACCCTACTACGCCTGGTCAGTCAGCCAGCCAGCCTGCATTAGACTACCTCCACAAAGCTACAGCTCCTCAGTACACTTTGTAATGTACTTTAATGGCTTATCTGGCATCAGCAATATTGTACTTCGGCTAAACGTGAACGCAGCATCATGTGCCGGCACTTAACCTTTATGCCTGTCTGATGGTTATTATACTGTTGTTGTTGTTGTTGTGGACCCTCAGGACGTGGAGAAGGAGCTGGAGGTCCAGATCGGCATGAAGCAGGAGATGGAGCTGTCCATGAAGATGCTGGAGAAGGATGTTTGCGAAAAGCAGGACGCCCTGGTGGAGCTCCGGACGCAGATGGAGGACATCCGCACCTTCAACCAACAGCTGACCCACAAGGCACAGGTAACGGCCCTCCTGCCATCGCCAGCCCGAGTGAGTGATCGAGAGAGATCGAGAGTGACCGAGAGAGATCGAGAGAGATCGAGAGTGACCGAGAGTGACCGAGAGAGTGACCGAGAGAGTGACCGAGAGAGGGACCGAGAGAGGGATCGAGAGAGGGATCGAGAGAGGGATCGAGAGGGGGATCCATCTCGAGAGGGATCCATCTCGAGAGGGATCCATCTCGAGAGGGATCTCGAGAGGGATCTCGAGAGGGATCTTGTCATGTGATCCCTATGTGTTGCAGAGCTCCGAGGCCAGCTCCAAACAAAAGGGAGACATCATCACCGGCCTGGAGGACAAGATAAACCAGATGGCCGGGACGGTCAAACAGCTGGAGAGCAGGTAGGCTTCCTGGCACCACGCACGGACAAACTCCCAAAACTCGTACAAGGATTTTCTTACCTCAGTTCTTTAAGAATACATGACTGTGGCGACCCCTCTGTCCTGCCTTAGGTTCTTAATCTCCTCTTCTACTGGTACACACCGGTTTGGACTAATAACATTAAGTCCCAAACATTTCATCAAAAACATCAGGTGTGCAATCGCGGAGTTTAGGAGAGGACAGGCAGGATAGGCGGATCCTTTAAGAACCACATTTTATATCATCTCAGACTACCCAATCCAAACACATGTTTAGAAAGTGAAGAGCGTTTTGAACCTAGATTCCAAGATCTGCAAAGTGCATTTTTATCCAGCTTGTTGATTTTCATAAGAAACATCACGCAGTACAAGATAAATCGACTACTACCTACAATGATTCCTCTTTTTCCTGTTTGTTTGTCTTTTCTCACTCCATCCTCATTGTTTTCCTTTTTACCCCGTGATCCGCTCATCTTTTGCTTTTGTTTGATTTGGTCTCATCTTCATGGGCACGTCACCAGCGATATGCATTTGGTGAAGCAGGCCAGGTCCCTGAACTCTGCTGCAGGAAGGCTCCTTCAGGCTCAGCCATGAAGCCCTCCCCCCTCTCTATAGTTTCATACGTCAGGACCCCCCCCCCCCCCCCCAAGTTACAAACAGAGCCGCAATTCCATTCTTTGCGTAGAAATAATCCAACTAGAATATTTTTGATTATTCTGGTATACTGTTTTTTTGTTGTCGCGGGGGGGAACTCAAACTGACTTCTCATACACCACAAGCCGGAAGACTCTGCAGAGTCTAGAACTATGGACTGAATCCTGCCTTTTGGCCAAACCTCCTCTTTTCCCTGTGTTAGTAATAATAATAATATTACAATTATAACGGTTATTTATTACACACAGTTCATTTAGTCTTTCGACAGATGTGGTAGGCGCTGACTTAGCTATGCATTTCTGGAATTGACAGTGCTTCGGCTTTTCTCATTGGCTAAGAACAGTGGAACACATGGTTGTCAATACGCCCCCTTGAGGTGTTTGATTGGATGGATTGTTCCCAACGGCGCCACATATGCTTTTAGCACAGCGATGGCTCCCTGGATTCTGGCACATAAAAAAAAACAAAAAGGCCCTGGAATCATGTCCTCTACCCACCCACTCAACGCTATTCTATATCCTCTATTTTCTAGATATAATAAGTACGAAGGGAGTCTACACTCATCCTCGTCACCCTGTTCCGAAGTTGTTTTTTTCGGTGTTGATGTTGTGTTTCAGAGTTTGCATCTGTGTTAAATGCCAGGTCGGGATCATTAACCTCCTATTAGAGAGTCAACCAGGGCCAAATGGGTTTTAATAATTTCAACTTGTATGTAAACAATAACGTTGGTGTAAATTGTCGTAACCACAAGGCTATTAAGATAACTCAATAAAAACCGCTTGCTTCGGCTTCACCAAATGCCTTCTGACGTTCGGCTGCCTCCTTTCTGTGTTTGGACTTTTTTTCATATATTTAAGGAGTTTTTTATTTTTAATTTTAGTGATGGTTAAACCTCTCTCCCACCTAGTTTTGTGTTTTGGTTTATTTTTTGTTTAAGTTCTCATTTTACCATGAGTTTATGTGGCACCCCCCCCCTGCTCACCCCAGATCCAAGCAGGCTCAGAGGGAGCGGGATCTGGCCCAGGAGGCCAACCGCCTGTTCAAACAGGAGTTTGGGGACAAGATTGAGAGTCTGCAGACGGAGGTGGAGCACCTGAGGAAACAGAGGTAGTCGACGTCAACATTGCTGTATTTGTCGAATTCCCTTGGTGGCCATCTTGAATTCAAAATCGACACTTGGGGAGGGGGGGGAGGATTGCTGAGGATTCCAGAAGTTGACGGTAGCTTTTTTTTTATAAAGTTGTTTTGTGACATCAGGTTAGAGAGAAAAGTTAGAAAAGCCATCCATGTTAACAATTTTTTTTAAAACTTTTGCACCCCCCTCGAATTCAAGATGGTAACCCTACAAATAAAGCGAATGGAAGCCATGTTGCAGGGATAACATTCTGTAATGTTACTTGGATCAAACTTTTTCTTTTTAAGATGGAATTTCAGCTGAAGCACATGCATACTAGCGGTATGCAAGTCTAAACGCGTGTTGTTCCAGGTACAAGTTGGACCTGGAGCTGAGAAGAGAGAGGGCCCGAAAGAGCGATCAACCTTTTGGCACCCAGCCCACAGTGCCCTCTGTGCCACAGAAAGGACGGCCGCACACGGAGCAAGCTGTAACGCGACACAGCCTCGTAAGAGGAAAATTTATAGGACATGGTATAACCATTTGTACACTAGCAACTGTGGTGTTTTTCCACTAATAATGGCCTGGTTCTTCACTGCAGAAAGTGAATGTCCCGGACTCTGAGAAGGCCCAGGAAGACGCTTCAGAAGACAAAACAGCCGAGGGTTCACCCACGTAAGCACTTGAGATTATTATCACGTTTTTATTATAACTCTACCTTCTCACTACCTATTTACATTCAGCCCCCCCCCCTCCCTCCTTTTCAAAGGCCCTCGTCTGAATGTGAAGATGTAAAGGTATGGGCAAACAAATATGCGATCACTTTAAATTCATGTATACAGATAATTACCTGCTTTTGATTGGTGAGATGGGTAAAGCTGAATGTGGAGCTTTCCCAATAAAGAGAACTGTAATAATGATGTCCTTTGTTGTCCTGTCTAGGAGAAATCAGTGCTGGAGCTGAGCCAGTTGTCCATCTGCACTATCTGTGAACAGGAGGAGTCTCTTACGAGGATTAAGGTACACCAGCAGAGCCTGAATGAATAGATTGCTCGCTCTAAAGTGTCTACAATTTCTCGGTTAATAAAATGTTCCCTTTATGATGTAGATTCCGTTTTAACCTATTGGAATCGAATGATCATTTATGAAACAGCTGAACCTATTGTGTTGGAAAGCCAATATGTACTATCTTAACATTCAGTGTAACTTGTAGATCATCAGCTGATGAACCGTGTACATATCGGATTCATCTCCGTTTTAAAACACATTTGTTTTTGACCAGTTGGTCTGATGGGGCTGTGGTGCTTCTGCTCGTTCTAGAAGCGGTGCAAGAACTGCAGTGGGGTTTTCTGTGAGAGCTGCCTGACCAACGAGCTGCCGCTGCCCTCGTCCATCCTCCCGGAGAACGTGTGCGACACCTGCTACTTCCTGTTGCTACAGCAATACGCCTCGAGTCCCACCTGACAACGCCCTATTCTCTATCGACCCGTTTGCTGGGCACAACAGGGACACATGTATAAGGGGAACTCTCAAGACATTTCAGCAAAGGCATTGCTTATTTTTTTATTATTGTGGTATTTACTGGCACTGCCAAAAAGCACTTTTTTGATTTCCCGACAAACTAAAGCACTCTATGGGGATTGCTAGACTTAAAAAGGGGAATTTTAGCTACTTCCAACAGCTCATCTTATGTATTTATGCATTTTAAACACTATTAAGTGTCCACCAAGTGGATTTGCTTATAATTTTTATCCATCTCATAATACTAAAGTGAAATTGTTGCCATGATCCATTAATTCAATGCTATACAGATGGCCACTATCTTTGGTGTAATGGTAATTCTAGACCTACTTCTTCATCATATTAACCGGTTCTGCTATAAAACTGCAAGTAAAACTAACCTTCTGATGTAATATTGAGAATTTGTCTTATTAGTCTCGACTCATGCTTTTAAAAACTGCATAATGTGGTTTCCGGTTGCAACAAAAGACAATTTGTCTACTTGTTGCAATTAGGTTGCCTAACATGGGCATGTATGCTATATCATTGATATAGAATCTGCTGTAGGCCTCTCATATTGTGATGTCTGAAAATAAACTCATCTTAAAATACTGATTTACAATACGAAGCGAAATACGATTACACTTGACATGCTGTAATAAGCTGTAACATTCTATGATGTTTGTTTTAATGGTAGGAAGAATAGCAATGGTTGCTTGACCAATTAATTTATTCGGCCCCAATAAAATGAGTCAAATAAAGTGCATTTTCAACCAAGAACGAAGTGAGAGCTTTAAGAACTTGTCAGCAAGTCATCTAATCAAATGAAGCTGTACACACTTCACTATTTTATTGGATAATTTATTTTTGTTTAAAAGAATACCCCCTCTTCCACATTAAGACCATTTATTAGGCAGTTTGTTTGAGGCCAGGAATGTTTATTGTATCATATGAACATCCTGTTATTATACGGAAATAAACAATTATCTTGGGTAGAGGGACATCTTTTTTTCAGTCATCATCACCTACAGAGAGAAAATCTGAATTACTGCCTGGCATGTTGAAAGTATTAATTTTGTCGATTGTTTCACTTGAGTGAAGATGTACATCACTTGAAACCAGCATCAATGAATCACATTAATCTTGAAAACGTACATTTGTTCACTTAATTAGTCCCACAAAAGGTGGATTTAAAAAACGTATTTACAAAACAAACGCCAGATAAAATTTCTTAGGAACTTTTATGTATAATAAAAAAAAAAGTTCACTACTTACTCATGTTAGTATTTGTGGAGTTGAGAAACAACTCAATGTATCTCCCACCTAAAAAAAAAAGAATGCATTCTAGAAACGATTCATTTGAACATCACCGATTTACAAATATGCCAGCACAGATCCGGATAATTAATGACAAATATGTCGTAGAATAAAGAGTTGTGGAAAAGTATGAAGGCACTCTAGTGAAGACCAATCAAACTCTTATGTAAGGAATAAACCACCACTGAGGGTCCCGTCATTGGAAAACAATTACGTTAAAATAATGGAACACACCAGGATAGTATAATCCACTTATACCAGTGACCAACAATGGTAACTAACATATCAGTTGCTAATCTAGAACTTTATTTCTAAGTTTTTGTGTTGTCAAGGCAACTTTTGGTCATAACTTGTAGTGCATTGATTTGGAACGGTTAAAAGGCCCTTGAATTTATCGTCCATTCAGGATCAAGAATTGCATAAATGCTGTTCATCCATCTATATCTATATCTAGATAGATGGATGGATAGATATATAAAAATATAGATATATTTAGGAGTGCGACATAACAACTTGGTGCAATTCGAATATCCGTCATTAACATCCGTGGCAAGAGGAAAGCCAAATATATCAACCCAAATACATCCTGAATATAGAAAGCTGTCTTTACAACTTTTGGCTTATGCAATCCTGCATGAATGTGACTGAATGAGGATCTGATGAGCCTGCTCAAGACGCCTACCCATATGCAGCCTATCTCTGGACATGGCTGACACTGCATCCTGGTGGGACCTGAAGAACACGTCCGCCTCCCCCTTGGGCCGCCCGTCCGGCCCAAACTCAACCAGGATCTTGGACAGGGCCAGTGGGGAGAAGAACTGGAATCCAAAAAGGAGAAAGACCAAAAAGACGTCAGAATAATTTTGTATTCTTTGTAATTCCAGTACTGTCCTGCACGTGCTGCTGTTGCACCTGGATTTTCCGTCTGGGATCCAAAATAAGTATTGTAAGACCCTTTGGATGAAAGCGTTCACCGAATTGCATACATTATAACTAGTGCTGTCAAGCGATTAAAATATGTAATACGATTAATCGCATTAATGTCATAGTTAACTCACGATTATCGCAAAAATAGCAATCTTTTTTCTATGCTAAATATCCATTGATTTCTTTGTCCCATTAATTGTTCTCATTTTAATGCTCTTATCAACATGGAGAAGTGCATCGGCTTGCCATGTGCAAATGTTTTTTTATTGATAACAACATTGGCATATACTGATCAAAACAGGACGATACAAAAAAAAGCCTATAGTGCAATTAAACGATGAACATACAAACATACTGCCTTGAACATAGCAGTCAGGCTACTGCTTCTTTGTTTTGAGGCCAAATTTTTTTTTAGTTTTTTTTTTTAATAAATTGCGTTAATCGCGCGATAAAAAAATTAACGCCGTTAAAATTGGTTTGCGTTAACGCCGTTAATAACGCGTTTAACTGACAGCACTAATTATGACATATTAAACAGAGGTGTTGGTGCCCCCAGATGATGGTGTCACGGCCTTACGTGGGCGATGTCTCGTCCGGTAGAATGGAAGGGCACGCCCCTCATGTGCACGTAATGTAACGTGGTGGCTGGGTTGGAGGCCGCTGGGGGAGGAAATAAAATAAGAGACATTTCAGACGTTTGACAAATTTGAAAATACTCTTTCTTGTCCAGATGTCGGTGTTTCGGTAGTATACATTTAACTGAATAAGTGGCTTAGCGAGGCCCAAATCGTCATTTTTATGTTTGACCAATTTGAAAATACTGTTTCAGGTACAAATGTAGACGGCCCCTAAGTGTTTCAGTACTAGACGGTAAACTAAATAACGTGGCTTAGCGAGGTCCTCACCGTTGTGCTCCGCCCACGGAGGGGAGGGTCGGGGCTGACCGTCGTGGGACGGAGACGAGTCGCTCTGGACCCATTCTTTGCTCTTCCAACTGGTGCGGATCTGGCTGCTGGCGCTGGCAAACACCTCAATGTACCTGGAGCGTCACGGGCCACCAAACAGGAGACAGCAGCACACATAGTCAAAGGGTCGGCGCGATTTGAGCTTTATTTGTTGATTTAAACAACCACGAAAATTTCTTGGATATGTTATTAAACTCGATTGTCCGTTCTCATTCAATGAAGTCTTTAACATGAGTGTAATCAAAGGGCCTCTGTACTGCTTTGATGCTGACTGATCAACATCTCCTCAAGAAGAGATTTGAAAGACTTTTGTAAGGCCTTAAAATATTAAATATCCATAAAATCAGCGAACAATATCCAGCCACAACTGTCCTCAGATAAGAGACTTGACTTTGGGATTTCAAAAAGCGACACAAGTGCTGTTTAATCGGCTTGCTGTGAACCAGGAGCCTACCTGTTGCCTATGTGGCCTCTGTCGCGTTGCAGAGCTTCGTCAGCCATGTCCTGGGAAGCGAAGCGCACAAAGGCCTCGCCTGAGTTCCTCCCCTTTAAGTCTCGCACGATGGTGACTCCGTCTTCCACTATATCCAGCCCTGGAAGAGGGGGGGGGGAAAAACACACAATTATTTTTCCCTTTCTCCTCATTTGTTTTCAGGGATCTTGCATAGCTTTGTCAAAATGTGACACATTAAAAAGGCGCTGTGTTATTTTGTTGAAAAGTGCTGAATAGGTCTGTATTCCAACAGCCTTCACTGATTGTTTGAAAGTTGTATTGTTTGGTTTCCACCATGGGTCTCCCATTGTCTACATTCTGCAGCAAACGGAAAACGAGTGGTCTAATATCCCACTTTATCCAATAAGAAGAGAGAACTCCACAAAGTGCCAAACCTCTCTACACTTTCACGGGCAGACAGCAGGATTTCAGTGTTGCCTGACAATGGATTAGCAAGCAAAGCTACCGATTAATGTGCTGCCAGGAATGGCTTACACAACCCAACACGGAAAGGATAGAAAGCTGCCAGGGAAGATATAGGATTCATGGAAGACCCCCATTTACGCTGAGCAGAGTGCCAACTGGAAAAAGCAAACAGGAAGTGACCACATCACTTACAGCGCCTGCAATCACATGCCATTCCAATTTGGATTCAGCAGAACATGATCAATACACTCCCTCTCCCATGAAAATCCCAATGTGATCGGTTTTTTTAATGCAAAAAGAGGTGTGTCACGGCAACAACAACAAAAGTGAAGAGCGGGCCAAGGACCACGAGAGCGTACCCGAGAAGAACGTCTGGATGTCGTACTCGTTGGAGCTGAAGGGCAGCCCTCTTATGCGCACTACGCCGTCGCTGCTCGCCACGTTGGGCGCCACGCTGGG